>NW_027478756.1:0-300000 GCF_051014685.1 Ptiloglossa arizonensis | reverse complement strand
AAATCGGGCGAGTTTCTGCTGTCAGATGCAATAGGAATTTCTCGTGTTCGTCAATCCGTTCGCGAGATATGGGAGTTTGAAGTTAAGGAATGGTTGAGTAACCATCAAAAGTTTCGCTGGTCTGATACTCGAAACCAATAACTGGAATGGCCTAGGGGGAAAGTACACACTCCATTGTAATGGGGCGAGTTTCTACTTTCAGATGCAACAGGAATTTCTCGAGTTCGTCAATCCGTTCGCGAGATATGGGAGTTTGAATTTAAGGAACGGTTGAGAAACCATCAAAATTTTCGCATGTCTGATACTCGAAACCAATAACTACAGAGGCCTAGGGCAAAAATACACATACCGTTGTAATGGGACGAGTTTCTGCTTTCAGATGCAATAGGAATTTCTCGAGTTCGTCAATTCGTTCGCGAGATATGGGAGTTTGAAGTTGAGGAATGGTTGAGAAACCATCAAAATTTTCGCAAGTCTGATACTCGAAACCAATAACTACTATGGCCTAGGGCAAAAATACATATACCGATGTAATCGGGCGAGTTTCTGCTTTCAGATGCAATAGGAATTTCTCGAGTTCGTCAATCCGTTCGCGAGATATGGGAGTTTGAAGTTAAGGAATGGTTGAGCAACCATCAAAATTTTCGCAAGTCTGATTCCCGAAACCAATAACTACAAAGGCCTAGGGGAAAAATACACATACCGTTGTAATCGGGCGAGATTCTACTTTCAGATGCAACAGGAATGTCTCGAGTTCGTCAATCCGTTCGCGAGATATGGGAGTTTGAAGTTAAGGAATGGTTGAGAAACCATCAAAATTTTCGCAAGTCTGATACTCGAAACCAATAACTACTATGGCCTAGGGCAAAAATACATATACCGATGTAATCGGGCGAGTTTCTGCTTTCAGATGCAATAGGAATTTCTCGAGTTCGTCAATCCGTTCGCGAGATATGGGAGTTTGAAGTTAAGGAATGGTTGAGAAACCATCAAAATTTTCGCAAGTCTGATACTCGAAACCAATAACTACTATGGCCTAGGGCAAAAATACATATACCGATGTAATCGGGCGAGTTTCTGCTTTCAGATACAATAGGAATTTCTCGAGTTCGTCAATGCGTTCGCGAGATATAAGAGTTAGAAGTGACGGAATGGTTGAGAGACCATCAAAATTTTCGCAAGTCTGGTACTCGAAAACAATAACTACAGTGGCCCAAGCCAAAAATACACATACAGTTGTAATCGGGCGTGCTTCTGCTTTCAGATGCAACAGGCATTTCTCGAGTTCTTCAATCCGTTCGCGAGATATGGGAGTTTGAAGTTAAGGAATGATTGAGAAATCATCAGAATTTTCGCAAGTCTGATACTCGAAACCAACAACTACTATGGCCTTGGGGAAAAGTACACACACCAGTGTAATCGGGCGAGTTTCTACTTTCAGATGCAACAGGAATTTCTGGAGTTCGTCAATCCGTTCTCGAGATATGGGAGTTTGATGTTAAGGAATGGTTGAGAAACCATCAAAATTTTCGCAAGTCTGATTCCCGAAACCAATAACTACAAAGGCCTGGGGGAAAAGTACACATACCGTTGAAATCGGGCGAGTTTCTGCTTTCAGATGCAATAGGAATTTCTCGTGTTCGTCAATCCGTTCGCGAGATATGGGAGTTTGAAGTTGAGGAATGGTTGAGAAACAATCAAAATATTCGCATGTCTGATACTCGAAACCAATAACTACTATGGCCTAGGGCAAAAATACACATACCGTTGTAATCGGGCGACTTTCTGCTTTCAGATGCAACAGGAATTTCTCGAGTTCGTCAATTCGTTCGCGAGATATGGGAGTTTGAAGTTAAGAAATGGTTGAGCAACCATCAAAATTTTCGCAAGTCTGAATCCCGAAATCAATAACTACAAAGGCCTAGGGGAAAAATACACATACCGTTGTAATCGGGCGAGATTCTACTTTCAGATGCAACAGGAATTTCTCGAGTTCGTCTATCCGTTCGCGAGATATGGGTGTTTGAAGTTAGGGAATGGGTGAGAAACCATCAAAATTTTCGCTGGTCTGACACTCGAAACCAATAAATGGAATGGCGTAGGGGAAAAGTACACATACCGTTGAAATCGGGCGAGTTTCTGCTGTCAGATGCAATAGGAATTTCTCGTGTTCGTCAATCCGTTCGCGAGATATGGGACTTTGAAGTTAAGGAATGGTTGAGAAACCATCAAAATTTTCGCAAGTCTGATACTCGAAACCAATAACTACTTTGGCCTAGGGCAAAAATACGCATACCGTTGTAATCGGGCGAGTTTCTGCTTTCAGATGCAATAGGAATTTCTCGAGTTCGTCAATCCGTTCGCGTGATATGGGAGTTTGAAGTGAAGGAATGGTTGAGAAACCATCAAAATTTTCGCATATCTGATACTCGAAACCAATAACAACAATGGCCTAGGTGAAAAATACACATACCGTTGTAATCGGGCGCGTTTCTACTTTCAGGTGAAACAGGAATTTCTCGTGTTCGTCAATCCGTTCGCGAGATATGGGAGTTTGAAGTTAAGGAATGGTTGAGAAACCATCAAAATTTTCGCTGGTGTGATTCCCGAAACCAATAACTACAAAGGCCTAGGGGAAAAATACACATGCCGTTGTAATCGTGCGAGTTTCTACTTTCAGATGCAACAGGAATTTCTCGAGTTCGTCAATCCGTTCGCGTGATATGGGAGTTTGAAGTGAAGGAATGGTTGAGAAACCATCAAAATTTTCGCATATCTGATACTCGAAACCAATAACAACAATGGCCTAGGGGAAAAATACACATACCGTTGTAATCGGGCGAGCTTCTACTTTCAGATGCAACAGGAATTTCTCGTGTTCGTCAATCCGTTAGCGAGATATGGGAGTTTGAAGTTAAGGAATGGTTGAGAAACCATCAAAATTTTCGCTGGTCTGATACTCGAAACCAATAACTGGAATGGCCTAGGGGAAAAGTACACACACCACTGCAATCGGGCGTGTTTCTACTTTCAGATGCAACAGGAATTTCTCGAGATCGTCAATCCGTTCGCGAGATATGGGAGTTTGAAATTAAGGAATGGTTGAGAAACCATCAAAATTTTCGCAACTCTGATACTCGATACCAATAACTACTATGGCCTAGGGCAAAAATACACATACAGCTGTAATCGGGCGAGCTTCTACTTTCAGATGCAACAGGAATTTCTCGAGTTCGTCAATCCGTTCGCGAGATATGGGACTTTGAAGATAAGGAATGGTTGAGAAACCATCAAAATTTTCGCAACTCAGATACTCGATACCAATAACTACAATGGCCGAGGGCAAAAATACACATACCGCTGTAATCGGGCGAGCTTCTACTTTCAGATGCAACAGGAATTTCTCGAGTTCGTCAATCCGTTCGCGAGATATGGGACTTTGAAGTTAAGGAATGGTTGAGAAACCATCAAAATTTTCGCAAGTCTGATACTCGAAACCAATAACTACTTTGGCCTAGGGCAAAAATACGCATACCGTTGTAATCGGGCGAGTTTCTGCTTTCAGATGCAATAGGAATTTCTCGAGTTCGTCAATCCGTTCGCGTGATATGGGAGTTTGAAGTGAAGGAATGGTTGAGAAACCATCAAAATTTTCGCATATCTGATACTCGAAACCAATAACAACAATGGCCTAGGTGAAAAATACACATACCGTTGTAATCGGGCGAGTTCCTACTTTCAGGTGAAACAGGAATTTCTCGTGTTCGTCAATCCGTTCGCGAGATATGGGAGTTTGAAGTTAAGGAATGGTTGAGAAACCATCAAAATTTTCGCTGGTCTGATTCCCGAAACCAATAACTACAAAGGCCTAGGGGAAAAATACACATGCCGTTGTAATCGTGCGAGTTTCTACTTTCAGATGCAACAGGAATTTCTCGAGTTCGTCAATCCGTTCGCGAGATATGGGAGTTTGAAATTAAGGAACGGTTGAGAAACCATCCAAATTTTCGCAAATCTGATACTCGAAACCAATAACTACTTTGGCCTAGGGCAAAAATACACATACCGTTGTAATCGGGCGAGTTTCTGCTTTCAGATGCAATAGGAATTTCTCGAGTTCGTCAATCCGTTCGCGAGATATGGGAGTTTGAAAATAAGAAACGGTTGAGAGACCATCAAAATTTTCGCAAGTCTGATACTCGAAACCAATAACTACTTTGGCCTAGGGCAAAAATACACATACCGTTGTAATCGGGCGAGTTCCTGCTTTCAGATGCAATAGGAATTTCTCGAGTTCGTCAATCCGTTCGAGTGATATGGGAGTTTGAAGTGAAGGAATGGTTGAGAAACCATCAAAATTTTCGTATATCTGATACTCGAAACCAATAACAACAATGGCCTAGGGGAAAAATACACATACCGTTGTAATCGGGCGAGTTTCTACTTTCAGATGCAACAGGAATTTCTCGAGTTCGTCTAACCGTTCGCGAGATATGGGAGTTTGAAGTTTAGGAATGGTTGAGAAACCATCAAAATTTTCGCTGGTCTGATACTCGAAACCAATAACTGGAATGGCCTAGGGGAAAAGTACACACACCACTGCAATCGGGCGTGTTTCTACTTTCAGATGCAACAGGAATTTCTCGAGATCGTCAATCCGTTCGCGAGATATGGGAGTTAGAACTTAAAGAATGGTTGAGAAACCATCAAAATTTTCGCAAGTCTGATTCCCGAAACCAATAACTACAAAGGCCTAGGGGAAAAATACACATGCCGTTGTAATCGTGCGAGTTTCTACTTTCAGATGCAACAGGAATTTCTCGAGATCGTGAATCCGTTCGCGAGATATGGGAGTTTGAAGTTAAGGAATGGTTGAGAAAGCATCAAAATTTTCGCTGGTCTGATACTCGAAACCATCAACTGGAATGGCCTAGGGGAAAAGAACACATACCGTTGTAATCGGGCGAGTTTCTGCTTTCAGATGCAATAGGAATTTCTCGTGTTCGTCAACCCGTTCGCGAGATATGTTGAGTTTGAAGTTAAGGAACGGTTGAGAAACCATCAAAATTTTCGCAAATCTGATACTGGAAACCAATAACTACTTTGGCCTAGGGCAAAAATACACATGCCGTTGTAATCGTGCGAGCTTCTACTTTCAGATGCAACAGGAATTTCTCGAAATCGTGAATCCGTTCGCGAGATATGGGAGTTTGAAGTTAAGGAATGGTTGAGAAAGCATCAAAATTTTCGCTGGTCTGATACCCGAAACCAATAACTGGAATGGCCTAGGGGAAATGAACACATACCGTTGTAATCGGGCGAGTTTCTGCTTTCAGATGCAATAGGAATTTGTCGTGTGCGTCAATCCGTTCGCGAGATATGGGAGTTTGAAGTTAAGAAACGGTTGAGAAACCATCAAAATTTTCGTATATCTGATACTCGAAACCAATAACAACAATGGCCTAGGGGAAAAATACACATACCGTTGTAATCGGGCGAGTTTCTATTTTCAGATGAAACAGGAATTTCTCGTGTTCGTCAATCCGTTCGCGAGATATGGGAGTTTGAAGTTAAGGAATGATTGAGAATCCATCAAAAATTTCGCTGGTCTGATACTCGAAACCGATAACTGGAATGGCCTAGGGGAAAAGTACACACACCATTGTAATCGGGCGAGTTTCTACTTTCAGATGCAACAGGAATTTCTCGAGTTCGTCAAACCGTTCGCGAGATATGGGAGTTTGAAGTTAAGGAATGGTTGAGAAACCATCAAAATTTTCGCTGGTCTGATACTCGAAACCAATAACTGGAATGGCCTAGGGGAAAAGTACACACACCACTGCAATCTGGCGTGTTTCTACTTTCAGATGCAACAGGAATTTCTCGAGATCGTCAATCCGTTCGCGAGATATGGGAGTTAGAACTTAAAGAATGGTTGAGAAACCATCAAAATTTTCGCAAGTCTGATTCCCGAAACCAATAACTACAAAGGCCTAGGGGAAAAATACACATGCCGTTGTAATCGTACGAGTTTCTACTTTCAGATGCAACAGGAATTTCTCGAGATCGTGAATCCGTTCGCGAGATATGGGAGTTTGAAGTTAAGGAACGGTTGAGAAACCATCAAAATTTTCGCAAGTCTGATACTCGAAACCAATAACTACTATGGCCTAGGGCAAAAATACACACACCGCTGTAATCGGGCGAGTTTCTGCTCTCAGATGCAACAAGAATTTCTCGAGTTCGTCAGTTCGTTCGCGAGATATGGGAGTTTGAATTTAAGGAACGGTTGAGATACCATCAAAATTTTTGCATGTCTGATACTCGAAACCAATAACTACTATGGCCTAGGGCAAAAATACACATACCGTTGTAATCGGGCGAGTTTCTGCTTTCAGATGCAATAGGAATTTCTCGAGTTCGTCAATCCGTTCGCGAGATATGGGAGTTTGAAATTAAGGAACGGTTGAGAAACCATCAAAATTTTCGCAAGTCTGATACTCGAAACCAATAACTACTTTGGCCTAGGGCAAAAATACACATACCGTTGTAATCGGGCGAGTTTCTGCTTTCAGATGCAATAGGAATTTCTCGAGTTCGTCAATCCGTTCGAGTGATAGGGGAGTTTGAAGTGAAGGAATGGTTGAGAAACCATCAAAATTTTCGTATATCTGATACTCGAAACCAATAACAACAATGGCCTAGGGGAAAAATACACATACCGTTGTAATCGGGCGAGTTTCTACTTTCAGATGCAACAGGAATTTCTCGAGTTCGTCTAACCGTTCGCGAGATATGGGAGTTTGAAGTTTAGGAATGGTTGAGAAACCATCAAAATTTTCGCTGGTCTGATACTCGAAACCAATAACTGGAATGGCCTAGGGGAAAAGTACACACACCACTGCAATCGGGCGTGTTTCTACTTTCAGATGCAACAGGAATTTCTCGAGATCGTCAATCCGTTCGCGAGATATGGGAGTTAGAACTTAAAGAATGGTTGAGAAACCATCAAAATTTTCGCAAGTCTGATTCCCGAAACCAATAACTACAAAGGCCTAGGGGAAAAATACACATGCCGTTGTAATCGAGCGAGTTTCTACTTTCAGATGCAACAGGAATTTCTCGAGATCGTGAATCCGTTCGCGAGATATGGGAGTTTGAAGTTAAGGAATGGTTGAGAAAGCATCAAAATTTTCGCTGGTCTGATACTCGAAACCAACAACTGGAATGGCCTAGGGGAAAAGAACACATACCGTTGTAATCGGGCGAGTTTCTGCTTTCAGATGCAATAGGAATTTCTCGTGTTCGTCAACCCGTTCGCGAGATATGTTGAGTTTGAAGTTAAGGAACGGTTGAGAAACCATCAAAATTTTCGCAAATCTGATACTGGAAACCAATAACTACTTTGGCCTAGGGCAAAAATACACATGCCGTTGTAATCGTGCGAGCTTCTACTTTCAGATGCAACAGGAATTTCTCGAAATCGTGAATCCGTTCGCGAGATATGGGAGTTTGAAGTTAAGGAATGGTTGAGAAAGCATCAAAATTTTCGCTGGTCTGATACCCGAAACCAATAACTGGAATGGCCTAGGGGAAATGAACACATACCGTTGTAATCGGGCGAGTTTCTGCTTTCAGATGCAATAGGAATTTCTCGTGTTCGTCAATCCGTTCGCGAGATATGGGAGTTTGAAGTGAAGGAATGGTTGAGAAACCATCAAAATTTTCGTATATCTGATACTCGAAACCAATAACAACAATGGCCTAGGGGAAAAATACACATACCGTTGTAATCGGGCGAGTTTCTATTTTCAGATGAAACAGGAATTTCTCGTGTTCGTCAATCCGTTCGCGAGATATGGGAGTTTGAAGTTAAGGAATGATTGAGAAACCATCAAAAATTTCGCTGGTCTGATACTCGAAACCGATAACTGGAATGGCCTAGGGGAAAAGTACACACACCATTGTAATCGGGCGAGTTTCTACTTTCAGATGCAACAGGAATTTCTCGAGTTCGTCAAACCGTTCGCGAGATATGGGAGTTTGAAGTTAAGGAATGGTTGAGAAACCATCAAAATTTTCGCTGGTCTGATACTCGAAATCAATAACTGGAATGGCCTAGGGGAAAAGTACACACACCACTGCAATCTGGCGTGTTTCTACTTTCAGATGCAACAGGAATTTCTCGAGATCGTCAATCCGTTCGCGAGATATGGGAGTTAGAACTTAAAGAATGGTTGAGAAACCATCAAAATTTTCGCAAGTCTGATTCCCGAAACCAATAACTACAAAGGCCTAGGGGAAAAATACACATGCCGTTGTAATCGTGCGAGTTTCTACTTTCAGATGCAACAGGAATTTCTCGAGATCGTGAATCCGTTCGCGAGATATGGGAGTTTGAAGTTAAGGAACGGTTGAGAAACCATCAAAATTTTCGCAAGTCTGATACTCGAAACCAATAACTACTATGGCCTAGGGCAAAAATACACACACCGCTGTAATCGGGCGAGTTTCTGCTCTCAGATGCAACAAGAATTTCTCGAGTTCGTCAGTTCGTTCGCGAGATATGGGAGTTTGAATTTAAGGAACGGTTGAGAAACCATCAAAATTTTTGCATGTCTGATACTCGAAACCAATAACTACTATGGCCTAGGGCAAAAATACACATACCGTTGTAATCGGGCGAGTTTCTGCTTTCAGATGCAATAGGAATTTCTCGAGTTCGTCAATCCGTTCGCGAGATATGGGAGTTTGAAATTAAGGAACGGTTGAGAAACCATCAAAATTTTCGCAAGTCTGATACTCGAAACCAATAACTACTTTGGCCTAGGGCAAAAATACACATACCATTGTAATCGGGCGAATTTCTGCTTTCAGATGCAATAGCAATTTCTCGAGTTCGTCAAACCGTTCGCGTGATATGGGAGTTTGAAGTGAAGGAATGGTAGAGAAACCATCAAAATTTTCGCATATCTGATACTCGAAACCAATAACAACAATGGCCTAGGGGAAAAATACACATACCGTTGTAATCGGGCGAATTTCTGCTTTCAGATGCAATAGCAATTTCTCGAGTTCGTCAAACCGTTCGCGTGATATGGGAGTTTGAAGTGAAGGAATGGTTGAGAAACCATCAAAAATTTCGCTGGTCTGATACTCGAAACCGATAACTGGAATGGCCTAGGGGAAAAGTACACACACCATTGTAATCGGGCTAGTTTCTACTTTCAGATGCAACAGGAATTTCTCGAGTTCGTCTAACCGTTCGCGAGATATGGGAGTTTGAAGTTAAGGAGTGGTTGAGGAACCATCAAAATTTTCGCTGGTCTGATACTCGAAACCAATAACTGGAATGGCCTAGGCGAAAAGTACACACACCACTGCAATCGGGCGTGTATCTACTTTCAGATGCAACAGGAATTTTTCGAGATCGTCAATCCGTTCGCGAGATATGGGAGTTAGAACTTAAAGAATGGTTGAGAAACCATCAAAATTTTCGCAAGTCTGATTGCCGAAACCAATAACTACTATGGCCTAGGGCAAAAATACACATACCGTTGTAATCGGGCGAGTTTCTGCTTTTAGATGCAACAAGAATTTCGCGAGTTCGTCAATTCATTCGCGAGATACGGGAGTTTGAAGTTAAGGAATGATTGAGCAACCATCAAAATTTTCCCAAGTCTGATTCCCGAAACCAATAACTACAGAGGCCTAGGGGAAAAGTACACAAACCATTGTAATCGGGCGAGTTTCTACTTTCAGATGCAATAGGAGTTTCTCGAGTTCGTCAATCCGTTCGCGAGATATGGGAGTTTGACGTTCAGGAATGGATGAGAAGCCATCAAAATTTTCGCTGGTCTGATACCCGAAACCCATAACTGGAATGGCTTAGGAGAAAAGTACACACGCCATTGTAATGGGGCGCGTTTCTGCTTTCAGATGCAATAGGAATTTCTCGAGTTCGTCAATCCGTTCGCGAGGTATGGGAGTATGAAGTTAAGGAATGGTTGAGAAACCATCAAAATTTTCGCAAGTCTGATACTCGAAACCAATAACTACTATGGCCTAGGGCAAAAATACAGATACCGTTGTAATCGGGCGAGTTTCTGCTTTCAGATGCAACAAGAATTTCTCGAGTTCGTCAATTCCTTCGCGAGATATGAGAGTTTGAAGTTAAGGAATGGTTGAGCAACAATCAAAATTTTCGCAATTCTGATTCCCGAAACCAAATACTACAAAGGCCTAGGGGAAAAATACACATACCGTTGTAATCGGGCGAGATTCTACTTTCAGATGCAACAGGAATTTCTCGAGTTCGTCAATCCGTTCGCGAGATATGGGAGTTTGAAGTTAAGGAATGGTTGAGAAACCATCAAAATTTTCGCAAGTCTGATACTCGAAACCAATAACTACAATGGCCCAAGCCAAAAATACACATACAGTTGTAATCGGGCGTGCTTCTGCTTTCAGATGCAACAGGCATTTCTCGAGTTCTTCAATCCGTTCGCGAGATATGGGAGTTTGATGTTAAGGAATGATTGAGAAATCATCAGAATTTTCGCAAGTCTGATACTCGAAACCGATAACTACTATGGCCTTGGGGAAAAGTACACACACCAGTGTAATCGGGCGAGTTTCTACTTTCAGATGCAACAGGAATTTCTGGAGTTCGTCAAACCGTTCGCGAGATATGGGAGTTTGATGTTAAGGAATGGTTGAGAAACCATCAAAATTTTCGCAAGTCTGATTCCCGTAACCAATAACTACAAAGGCCTAGGGGAAAAGTACGCATACCGTTGAAATCGGGCGAGTTTCTGCTTTCAGATGCAATAGGAATTTCTCGTGTTCGTCAATCCGTTCGCGAGATATGGGAGTTTGATGTTGAGGAATGGTTGAGAAACCATCAAAATATTCGCATGTCTGATACTCGAAACCAATAACTACTATGGCCTAGGGCAAAAATACACATACCGTTGTAATCGGGCGACTTTCTGCTTTCAGATGCAACAGGAATTTCTGGAGTTCGTCAATCCGTTCGCGAGATATGGGAGTTTGAAGTTAGGGAATGGGTGAGAAACCATCAAAATTTTCGCTGGTCTGATACTCGAAACCAATAACTGGAATGGCCTAGGGGAAAAGTTCACATACCGTTGAAATCGGGCGAGTTTCTGCTGTCAGATGCAATAGGAATTTCTCGTGTTCGTCAATCCGTTCGCGAGATATGGGAGTTTGAAGTTAAGGAATGGTTGAGTAACCATCAAAAATTTCGCTGGTCTGATACTCGAAACCAATAACTGGAATGGCCTAGGGGGAAAGTACACACTCCATTGTAATGGGGCGAGTTTCTACTTTCAGATGCAACAGGAATTTCTCGAGTTCGTCAATCGGTTCGCGAGATATGGGAGTTTGAAATTAAGGAATGGTTGAGAAACCATCAAAATTTTCGCAAGTCTGAAACTCGAAACCAATAAGTACTATGGCCTAGAGCAAAAATACACACACCGCTGTAGTCGGGCGAGTTTCTGCTTTCAGATGCAAGAAGAATTTGTCGAGTTCGTCAATTCGTTCGCGAGATATGGGAGTTTGAAGTTAAGGAATGGTTGTGCAACCATCAAAATTTTCGCAAGTCTGATTCCCGAAACCTATAACCACAAAGTCCTAGGGGAAAAATACAAATACCCTTGTAATCGGGCGAGTTTCTACTTTCAGATGCAACAGGAATTTCTCGAGTTCGTCAATCCGTTCGCGAGATATGGGAGTTTGAATTTAAGGAACGGTTGAGAAACCATCAAAATTTTCGCATGTCTGATACTCGAAACCAATAACTACAGAGGCCTAGGGCAAAAATACACATACCGTTGTAATCGGACGAGTTTCTGCTTTCAGATGCAATAGGAATTTCTCGAGTTCGTCAATTCGTTCGCGAGAAATGGGAGTTTGAAGTTAAGGAATGGTTGTGCAACAATCAAAATTTTCGCAATTCTGATTCCCGAAACCTATAACTACAAAGTCCTAGGGGAAAAATACACACACCCTTGTAATCGCGTTTTTCTATTTTCAGATGCAACAGGAATTTCTCGAGTTCGTCAATCCGTTCGCGAGATATGGGAGTTTGAATTTAAGGAACGGTTGAGAAACCATCAAAATTTTCGCATGTCTGATACTCGAAACCAATAACTACAGAGGCCTAGGGCAAAAATACACATACCGTTGTAATCGGACGAGTTTCTGCTCTCAGATGCAATAGGAATTTCTCGAGTTCGTCAATTCGTTCGCGAGATATGGGAGTTTGAAGTTAAGGAATGGTTGAGCAACCATCAAAATTTTCGCAAGTCTGATTCCCGAAACCAATAACTACAAAGGCCTAGGGGAAAAATACACATACCGTTGTAATCGGGCGAGATTCTACTTTCAGATGCAACAGGAATGTCTCGAGTTCGTCAATCCGTTCGCGAGATATGGGAGTTTGAAGTTAAGGAATGGTTGAGAAACCATCAAAATTTTCGCAAGTCTGATACTCGAAACCAATAACTACTATGGCCTAGGGCAAAAATACATATACCGATGTAATCGGGCGAGTTTCTGCTTTCAGATGCAATAGGAATTTCTCGAGTTCGTCAATCCGTTCGCGAGATATGGGAGTTTGAAGTTAAGGAATGGTGGAGAAACCATCAAAATTTTCGCAAGTCTGATTCCCGAAACCAATAACTACAAAGGCCTAGGGAAAAATACACATACCGTTGAAATCGGGCGAGTTTCTGCTTTCAGATACAATAGGAATTTCTCGAGTTCGTCAATCCGTTCGCGAGATATGGGAGTTTGAAGTTGAGGAATGGTTGAGAAACAATCAAAATATTCGCATGTCTGATACTCGAAACCAATAACTACTATGGCCTAGGGCAAAAATACACATACCGTTGTAATCGGGCGACTTTCTGCTTTCAGATGCAACAGGAATTTCTCGAGTTCGTCAATTCGTTCGCGAGATATGGGAGTTTGAAGTTAAGAAATGGTTGAGCAACCATCAAAATTTTCGCAAGTCCGATTCCCGAAACCAATAACTACAAAGGCCTAGGGGAAAAGTACACATACCGTTGAAATCGGGCGACTTTCTGCTTTCAGATGCAACAGGAATTTCTCGAGTTCGTCAATTAGTTCGCGAGATATGGGAGTTTGAAGTTAAGAAATGGTTGAGCAACCATCAAAATTTTCGCAAGTCTGATTCCCGAAACCAATAACTACAAAGGCCTAGGGGAAACATGCACATACCGTTGTAATCGGGCGAGTTTCTACTTTCAGATGCAATAGGAGTTTCTCGAGTTCGTCAATCCGTTCGCGAGATATGGGAGTTTGACGTTCAGAAATGGATGAGAAACCATAAAAATTTTCGCTGGTCTGATACTCGAAACCAATAACTGGAATGGCCTAGGAGAAAAGTACACACACCATTGTAATGGGGCGAGTTTCTGCTTTCAGATGCAATAGGAATTTCTCGAGTTCGTCAATCCGTTCGCGAGGTATGGGAGTATGAAGTTAAGGAATGGTTGAGAAACCATCAAAATTTTCGCACGTCTGATACTCGAAACCAATAACTAATATGGCCTAGGGCAAAAATACACATACCATTGAAATCGGGCGGGTTTCTGCTTTCAGATGCAATAAGAATTTCTCGAGTTCGTCAATTCCATCGCGAGATATGGGAGTTTGAAGTTAAGGAATGGTTGAGCAACCATCAAAATTTTCGCAAGTCTGATTCCCGAAACCAATAACTACAAAGGCCTAGGGGAAAAATACACATACCGTTGTAATCGGGCGAGATTCTACTTTCAGATGCAACAGGAATTTCTGGAGTTCGTCAATCCGTTGGCGAGATATGGGAGTTTGAAGTTAGGGAATGGGTGAGAAACCATCAAAATTTTCGCTGGTCTGATACTCGAAACCAATAACTGGAATGGCTTAGGGGAAAAGTACACATACCGTTGAAATCGGGCGACTTTCTGCTTTCAGATGCAACAGGAATTTCTCGAGTTCGTCAATTCGTTCGCGAGATATGGGAGTTTGAAGTTAAGAAATGGTTGAGCAACCATCAAAATTTTCGCAAGTCTGATACTCGAAACCAATAACTGGAATGGCCTAGGGGGAAAGTACACACTCCATTGTAATGGGGCGAGTTTCTACTTTCAGATGCAACAGGAATTTCTCGAGTTCGTCAATCGGTTCGCGAGATATGGGAGTTTGAAATTAAGGAATGGTTGAGAAACCATCAAAATTTTCGCAAGTCTGATACTCGAAACCAATAAGTACTATGGCCTAGAGCAAAAATACACACACCGCTGTAGTCGGGCGAGTTTCTGCTTTCAGATGCAAGAAGAATTTGCCGAGTTCGTCAATTCGTTCGCGAGATATGGGAGTTTGAAGTTAAGGAATGGTTGAGCGACCATCAAAATTTTCGCAAGTCTGATTCCCGAAACCAATAACTACAAAGGCCTAGGGGAAAAATACACATACCGTTGTAATCGGGCGAGATTCTACTTTCAGATGCAACAGGAATTTCTGGAGTTCGTCAATCCGTTCGCGAGATATGGGAGTTTGAAGTTAGGGAATGGGTGAAAAACCATCAAAATTTTCGCTGGTCTGATACTCGAAACCAATAACTGGAATGGCCTAGGGGAAAAGTACACATACCGTTGAAATCGGGCGACTTTCTGCTTTCAGATGCAACAGGAATTTCTCGAGTTCGTCAATTCGTTCGCGAGATATGGGAGTTTGAAGTTAAGAAATGGTTGAGCAACCATCAAAATTTTCGCAAGTCTGATTCCCGAAACCAATAACTACAAAGGCCTAGGGGAAACATGCACATACCGTTGTAATCGGGCGAGTTTCTAGTTTCAGATGCAATAGGAGTTTCTCGAGTTCGTCAATCCGTTCGCGAGATATGGGAGTTTGACTTTCAGGAATGGATGAGAAACCATAAAAATTTTCGCTGGTCTGATACTCGAAACCAATAACTGGAATGGCCTAGGAGAAAAGTACACACACCATTGTAATGGGGCGAGTTTCTGCTTTCAGATGCAATAGGAATTTCTCGAGTTCGTCAATCCGTTCGCGAGGTATGGGAGTATGAAGTTAAGGAATGGTTGAGAAACCATCAAAATTTTCGCAAGTCTGATACTCGAAACCAATAACTAATATGGCCTAGGGCAAAAATACACATACCATTGAAATCGGGCGAGTTTCTGCTTTCAGATGCAATAAGAATTTCTCGAGTTCGTCAATTCCATCGCGAGATATGGGAGTTTGAAGTTAAGGAATGGTTGAGCAACCATCAAAATTTTCGCAAGTCTGATTCCCTAAACCAATAACTACAAAGGCCTAGGGGAAAAAAAAACATACCGTTGTAATCGGGCGAGATTCTACTTTCAGATGCAACAGGAATTTCTGGAGTTCGTCAATCCGTTGGCGAGATATGGGAGTTTGAAGTTAGGGAATGGGTGAGAAACCATCAAAATTTTCGCTGGTCTGATACTCGAAACCAATAACTGGAATGGCCTAGGGTAAAAGTACACATACCGTTGAAATCGGGCGAGCTTCTGCTGTCAGATGCAATAAGAATTTCTCGAGTTCGTCAATTCCTTCGCGAGATATGGGAGTTTGAAGTTAAGGAATGGTTGAGCAACCATCAAAATTTTCGCAAGTCTGATTCCCGAAACCAATAACTACAAAGGCCTAGGGGAAAAATACACATACCGTTGTAATCGGGCGAGATTCTACTTTCAGATGCAACAGGAATTTCTCGAGTTCGTCTATCCGTTCGCGAGATATGGGTGTTTGAAGTTAGGGAATGGGTGAGAAACCATCAAAATTTTCGCTGGTCTGATACTCGAAACCAATAACTGGAATGGCCTAGGGGGAAAGTACACACTCCATTGTAATGGGGCGTGTTTCTACTTTCAGATGCAACAGGAATTTCTCGAGTTCGTCAATCGGTTCGCGAGATATGGGAGTTTGAAATTAAGGAATGGTTGAGAAACCATCAAAATTTTCGCAAGTCTGATACTCGAAACCAATAAGTACTATGGCCTAGAGCAAAAATACACACACCGCTGTAGTCGGGCGAGTTTCTGCTTTCAGATGCAAGAAGAATTTGCCGAGTTCGTCAATTCGTTCGCGAGATATGGGAGTTTGAAGTTAAGGAATGGTTGTGCAACCATCAAAATTTTCGCAAGTCTGATTCCCGAAACCTATAACTACAAAGGCCTAGGGGAAAAATGCACATACCGTTGAAATCGGGCGAGTTTCTGATTTCAGATGCAATAGGAATTTCTCGTGTTCGTCAATCCGTTCGCGAGATATGGGAGTTTGAAATTAAGGAATGGTTGAGAAACCATCAAAATTTTCGCAAGTCTGATACTCGAAAACAATAAGTACTATGGCCTAGAGCAAAAATACCCACACCGCCGTAATCGGGCGAGTTTCTGCTTTCAGATGCAATAGGAATTTCTCGAGTTCGTCAATTCGTTCGCGAGATATGGGAGTTTGAAGTTAAGGAATGGTTGTGCAACCATCAAAATTTTCGCAAGTCTGATTCCCGAAACCTATAACTACAAAGTCCTAGGGCAAAAATACACATACCCTTGTAATCGGGCGATTTTCTATTTTCAGATGCAACAGGAATTTCTCGAGTTCGTCAATCCGTTCGCGAGATATGGGAGTTTGAATTTAAGGAACGGTTGAGAAACCATCAAAATTTTCGCATGTCTGATACTCGAAACCAATAACTACTATGGCCTAGGGCAAAAATACACATACCGTTGTAATCGGGCGAGTTTCTGCTTTCAGATGCAATAAGAATTTCTCGAGTTCGTCAATTCGTTCGCGAGATATGGGAGTTTGAAGTTAAGGAATGGTTGAGCAACCATCAAAATTTTCGCAAGCCTGATTCCCGAAACCAATAACTACAAAGGCCTAGGGGAAAAGTACACATACCGTTGAAATCGGGCGAGTTTCTGCTTTCAGATGCAATAGGAATTTCTCGTGTTCGTCAATCCGTTCGCGAGATATGGGAGTTTGAATTTGAGGAATGGTTGAGAAACCATCAAAATATTCGCATGTCTGATACTCGAAACCAATAACTACTATGGCCTAGGGCAAAAATACACATACCGTTGTAATCGGGCGACTTTCTGCTTTCAGATGCAACAGGAATTTCTCGAGTTCGTCAATTCGTTCGCGAGATATGGGAGTTTGAAGTTAAGAAATGGTTGAGCAACCATCAAAATTTTCGCAAGTCTGATTCCCGAAACCAATAACTACAAAGGCCTAGGGGAAACATGCACATACCGTTGTAATCGGGCGAGTTTCTACTTTCAGATGAAATAGGAGTTTCTCGAGTTCGTCAATCCGTTCGCGAGATATGGGAGGTTGACGTTCAGGAATGGATGAGAAACCATAAAAATTTTCGCTGGTCTGTTACTCGAAACCAATAACTACTATGGCCTAGGGCAAAAATACACATACCGTTGTAATCGGGCGAGTTTCTGCTTTCAGATGCAATAAGAATTTCTCGAGTTCGTCAATTCCTTCGCGAGATATGGGAGTTTGAAGATAAGGAATGGTTGAGCAACCATCAAAATTTTCGCAAGCCTGATTCCCGAAACCAATAACTACAAAGGCCTAGGGGAAAAATACACATACCGTTGTAATCGGGCGAGTTTCTACTTTCAGATGAAACAGGAATTTCTCGATTTCGTCAATCCGTTCGCGAGATATGGGAGTTTAAAGTTAAGGGATGGTTGAGAAACCATCAAAATTTTCGCTGGTCTGATACTCGAAACCAATAACTGGAAAGGCCTAGGGGAAAAATACACACACCGCTGTAATCGGGCGAGTTTCTGCTTTCAGATGCAAGAAGAATTTGTCGAGTTCGTCAATTCGTTCGCGAGATATGGGAGTTTGAAGTTAAGAAATGGTTGAGCAACCATCAAAATTTTCGCAAGTCTGATTCCCGAAACCAATAACTACAAAGGCCTAGGGGAAACATGCACATACCGTTGTAATCGGGCGAGTTTCTACTTTCAGATGCAATAGGAGTTTCTCGAGTTCGTCAATCCGTTCGCGAGATATGGGAGTTTGACGTTCAGGAATGGATGAGAAATCATAAAAATTTTCGCTGGTCTGATACTCGAAACCAATAACTGGAATGGCCTAGGAGAAAAGTACACACACCATTGTAATGGGGCGAGTTTCTGCTTTGAGATGCAATAGGAATTTCTCGAGTTCGTCAATCCGTTCGCGAGGTATGGGAGTATGAAGTTAAGGAATGGTTGAGAAACCATCAAAATTTTCGCAAGTCTGATACTCGAAACCAATAACTAATATGGCCTAGGGCAAAAATACACATACCGTTGTAATCGGGCGAGTTTCTGCTTTCAGATGCAACAAGAATTTCTCGAGTTCGTCAATCCGTTCGCGAGATATGGGAGTTTGAAGTTAGGGAATGGGTGAGAAACCATCAAAATTTTCGCTGATCTGATACTCGAAACCAATAACTGGAATGGCCTAGGGGAAAAGTACACATACCGTTGAAATCGGGCGAGTTTCTGCTGTCAGATGCAACAGGAATTTCTCGAGTTCGTCAATCCGTTCGCGAGATATGGGAGTTTGAAGTTAAGGAATGGTTGAGCAACCATCAAAATTTTCGCAAGTCTGATTCCCGAAACCAATAACTACAAAGGCCTAGGGGAAAAGTACACATTCCGTTGAAATCGGGCGAGTTTCTGCTTTCAGATGCAATAGGAATTTCTCGTGTTCGTCAATCCGTTCGCGAGATATGGGAGTTTGAAGATGAGGAATGGTTGAGAAACCATCAAAATATTCGCATGTCTGATACTCGAAACCAATAACTACTATGGCCTAGGGCAAAAATACACATACCGTTGTAATCGGGCGACTTTCTGCTTTCAGATGCAACAGGAATTTCTCGAGTTCGTCAATTCCTTCGCGAGATATGGGAGTTTGAAGTTAAGGAATGGTTGAGCAACCATCAAAATTTTCGCAAGTCTGATTCCCGAAACAAATAACTACAAAGGCCTAGGGGAAAAATACACATACCGTTGTAATCGGGCGAGATTCTACTTTCAGATGCAACAGGAATTTCTCGAGTTCGTCTATCCGTTCGCGAGATATGGGTGTTTGAAGTTAGGGAATGGGTGAGAAACCATCAAAATTTTCGCTAGTCTGACACTCGAAACCAATAAATGGAATGGCGTAGGGGAAAAGTACACATACCGTTGAAATCGGGCGAGTTTCTGCTGTCAGATGCAATAGGAATTTCTCGTGTTCGTCAATCCGTTCGCGAGATATGGGAGTTTGAAGTTAAGGAATGGTTGAGTAACCATCAAAAATTTCGCTGGTCTGATACTCGAAACCAATAACTGGAATGGCCTAGGGGGAAAGTACACACTCCATTGTAATGGGGCGAGTTTCTACTTTCAGATGCAACAGGAATTTCTCGAGTTCGTCAATCGGTTCGCGAGATATGGGAGTTTGAAATTAAGGAATGGTTGAGAAACCATCAAAATTTTCGCAAGTCTGATACTCGAAACCAATAAGTACTATGGCCTAGAGCAAAAATACACACACCGCTGTAGTCGGGCGAGTTTCTGCTTTCAGATGCAAGAAGAATTTGCCGAGTTCGTCAATTCGTTCGCGAGATATGGGAGTTTGAAGTTAAGGAATGGTTGTGCAACCATCAAAATTTTCGCAAGTCTGATTCCCGAAACCTATAACTACAAAGGCCTAGGGGAAAAATGCACATACCGTTGAAATCGGGCGAGTTTCGGATTTCAGATGCAATAGGAATTTCTCGTGTTCGTCAATCCGTTCGCGAGATATGGGAGTTTGAAATTAAGGAATGGTTGAGAAACCATCAAAATTTTCGCAAGTCTGATACTCGAAAACAATAAGTACTATGGCCTAGAGCAAAAATACACACACCGCCGTAATCGGGCGAGTTTCTGCTTTCAGATGCAATAGGAATTTCTCGAGTTCGTCAATTCGTTCGCGAGATATGGGAGTTTGAAGTTAAGGAATGGTTGTGCAACCATCAAAATTTTCGCAAGTCTGATTCCCGAAACCTATAACTACAAAGTCCTAGGGCAAAAATACACATACCCTTGTAATCGGGCGATTTTCTATTTTCAGATGCAACAGGAATTTCTCGAGTTCGTCAATCCGTTCGCGAGATATGGGAGTTTGAATTTAAGGAACGGTTGAGAAACCATCAAAATTTTCGCATGTCTGATACTCGAAACCAATAACTACTATGGCCTAGGGCAAAAATACACATACCGTTGTAATCGGGCGAGTTTCTGCTTTCAGATGCAATAAGAATTTCTCGAGTTCGTCAATTCCTTCGCGAGATATGGGAGTTTGAAGTTAAGGAATGGTTGAGCAACCATCAAAATTTTCGCAAGCCTGATTCCCGAAACCAATAACTACAAAGGCCTAGGGGAAAAGTACACATACCGTTGAAATCGGGCGAGTTTCTGCTTTCAGATGCAATAGGAATTTCTCGTGTTCGTCAATCCGTTCGCGAGATATGGGAGTTTGAATTTGAGGAATGGTTGAGAAACCATCAAAATATTCGCATGTCTGATACTCGAAACCAATAACTACTATGGCCTAGGGCAAAAATACACATACCGTTGTAATCGGGCGACTTTCTGCTTTCAGATGCAACAGGAATTTCTCGAGTTCGTCAATTCGTTCGCGAGATATGGGAGTTTGAAGTTAAGAAATGGTTGAGCAACCATCAAAATTTTCGCAAGTCTGATTCCCGAAACCAATAACTACAAAGGCCTAGGGGAAACATGCACATACCGTTGTAATCGGGCGAGTTTCTACTTTCAGATGAAATAGGAGTTTCTCGAGTTCGTCAATCCGTTCGCGAGATATGGGAGTTTGACGTTCAGGAATGCATGAGAAACCATAAAAATTTTCGCTGGTCTGATACTCGAAACCAATAACTGGAATGGCCTAGGAGAAAAGTACACACACCATTGTAATGGGGCGAGTTTCTGCTTTCAGAAGCAATAGGAATTTCTCGTGTTCGTCAATCCGTTCGCGAGATATGGGAGTTTGAAGTTAAGGAATGGTTGAGAAACTATCAAAATTTTCGCAAGTCTGATTCCCGGAACCAATAACTACAAAGGCCTAGGGGAAAAATACACATACCGATGTAATCGGGCGAGATTCTACTTTCAGATGCAACAGGAATTTCTGGAGTTCGTCAATCCGTTCGCGAGATATGGGAGTTTGAAGTTAGGGAATGGGTGAGAAACCATCAAAATTTTCGCTGGTCTGATACTCGAAACCAATAACTGGAATGGCCTAGGGGAAAAGTACACATACCGTTGAAATCGGGCGAGTTTCTGCTGTCAGATGCAATAGGAATTTCTCGTGTTCGTCAATCCGTTCGCGAGATATGGGAGTTTGAAGTTAAGGAATGGTTGAGAAACCATCAAAATTTTCGCAAGTCTGTTACTCGAAACCAATAACTACTATGGCCTAGGGCAAAAATATACATACCGTTGTAATCGGGCGAGTTTCTGCTTTCAGATGCAAGAAGAATTTCTCGAGTTCGTCAATTCCTTCGCGAGATATGGGAGTTTGAAGATAAGGAATGGTTGAGCAACCATCAAAATTTTCGCAAGCCTGATTCCCGAAACCAATAACTACAAAGGCCTAGGGGAAGAATACACATACCGTTGTAATCGGGCGAGTTTCTACTTTCAGATGAAACAGGAATTTCTCGATTTCGTCAATCCGTTCGCGAGATATGGGAGTTTAAAGTTAAGGGATGGTTGAGAAACCATCAAAATTTTCGCAAGTCTGATACTCGAAACCAATAACTAATATGGCCTAGGGCAAAAATACACATACCGTTGTAATCGGGCGAGTTTCTGCTTTCAGATGCAACAAGAATTTCTCGAGTTCGTCAATTCCATCGCGAGATATGGGAGTTTGAAGTTAAGGAATGGTTGAGCAACCATCAAAATTTTCGCAAGTCTGATTCCCGAAACCAATAACTACAAAGGCCTAGGGGAAAAATACGCATACCGTTGTAATCGGGCGAGATTCTACTTTCAGATGCTACAGGAATTTCTGGAGTTCGTCAATCCGTTCGCGAGATATGGGAGTTTGAAGTTAGGGAATGGGTGAGAAACCATCAAAATTTTCGCTGGTCTGATACTCGAAACCAATAACTGGAATGGCCTAGGGGAACAGTACACATACCGTTGAAATCGGGCGAGTTTCTGCTGTCAGATGCAACAGGAATTTCTCGAGTTCGTCAATCCGTTCGCGAGATATGGGAGTTTGAAGTTAAGGAATGGTTGAGCAACCATCAAAATTTTCGCAAGTCTGATTCCCGAAACCAATAACTACTATGGCCTAGGGCAAAAATACACATACCGTTGTAATCGGGCGACTTTCTGCTTTCAGATGCAACAGGAATTTCTCGAGTTCGTCAATTCGTTCGCGAGATATGGGAGTTTGAAGTTAAGAAATGGTTGAGCAACCATCAAAATTTTCGCAAGTCTGATTCCCGAAACCAATAACTACAAAGGCCTAGGGGAAACATGCACATACCGTTGTAATCGGGCGAGTTTCTACTTTCAGATGCAATAGGAGTTTCTCGAGTTCGTCAATCCGTTCGCGAGATATGGGAGTTTGACGTTCAGGAATGGATGAGAAACCATAAAAATTTTCGCTGGTCTGATACTCGAAACCAATAACTACTATGGCCTAGGGCAAAAATACACATACCGTGTAATCGGGCGAGTTTCTGCTTTCAGATGCAACAAGAATTTCTCGCGTTCGTCAATTCGTTCGCGAGATATGGGAGTTTGAAGTTAGGGAATGGTTGAGAAACCATCAAAATTTTCGCTGGTCTGATACTCGTAACCAATAACTGGAATGGCCTAGGGGAAAAGTACACATACCGTTGAAATCGGGCGAGTTTCTGCTGTTAGATGCAATAGGAATTTCTCGTGTTCGTCAATCCGTTCGCGAGATATGGGAGTTTGAAGTTAAGGAATGGTTGAGAAACCATCAAAATTTTCGCTGGTCTGAAACTCGAAACCAATAACTACTATGGCCTAGGGCAAAAATACATATACCGATGTAATCGGGCGACTTTCTGCTTTCAGATGCAACAGGAATTTCTCGAGTTCGTCAATTCGTTCGCGAGATATGGGAGTTTGAAGTTAAGAAATGGTTGAGCAACCATCAAAATTTTCGCAAGTCTGATTCCCGAAACCAATAACTACAAAGGCCTAGGGGAAACATGCACATACCGTTGTAATCGGGCGAGTTTCTACTTTCAGATGAAATAGGAGTTTCTCGAGTTCGTCAATCCGTTCGCGAGATATGGGAGTTTGACGTTCAGGAATGGATGAGAAACCATAAAAATTTTCGCTGGTCTGATACTCGAAACCAATAACTGGAATGGCCTAGGAGAAAAGTACACACACCATTGTAATGGGGCGAGTTTCTGCTTTCAGAAGCAATAGGAATTTCTCGTGTTCGTCAATCCGTTCGCGAGATATGGGAGTTTGAAGTTAAGGAATGGTTGAGAAACTATCAAAATTTTCGCAAGTCTGATTCCCGAAACCAATAACTACAAAGGCCTAGGGGAAAAATACACATACCGATGTAATCGGGCGAGATTCTACTTTCAGATGCAACAGGAATTTCTGGAGTTCGTCAATCCGTTCGCGAGATATGGGAGTTTGAAGTTAGGGAATGGGTGAGAAACCATCAAAATTTTCGCTGGTCTGATACTCGAAACCAATAACTGGAATGGCCTAGGGGAAAAGTACACATACCGTTGAAATCGGGCGAGTTTCTGCTGTCAGATGCAATAGGAATTTCTCGTGTTCGTCAATCCGTTCGCGAGATATGGGAGTTTGAAGTTAAGGAATGGTTGAGAAACCATCAAAATTTTCGCAAGTCTGTTACTCGAAACCAATAACTACTATGGCCTAGGGCAAAAATACACATACCGTTGTAATCGGGCGAGTTTCTGCTTTCAGATGCAAGAAGAATTTCTCGAGTTCGTCAATTCCTTCGCGAGATATGGGAGTTTGAAGATAAGGAATGGTTGAGCAACCATCAAAATTTTCGCAAGTCTGATTCCCGAAACCAATAACTACAAAGGCCTAGGGGAAAAGTACACATTCCGTTGAAATCGGGCGAGTTTCTGCTTTCAGATGCAATAGGAATTTCTCGTGTTCGTCAATCCGTTCGCGAGATATGGGAGTTTGAAGATGAGGAATGGTTGAGAAACCATCAAAATATTCGCATGTATGATACTCGAAACCAATAACTACTATGGCCTAGGGCAAAAATACACATACCGTTGTAATCGGGCGACTTTCTGCTTTCAGATGCAACAGGAATTTCTCGAGTTCGTCAATTCGTTCGCGAGATATGGGAGTTTGAAGTTAAGAAATGGTTGAGCAACCATCAAAATTTTCGCAAGTCTGATTCCCGAAACCAATAACTACAAAGGCCTAGGGGAAACATGCACATACCGTTGTAATCGGGCGAGTTTCTACTTTCAGATGCAATAGGAGTTTCTCGAGTTCGTCAATCCGTTCGCGAGATATGGGAGTTTGACGTTCAGGAATGGATGAGAAACCATAAAAATTTTCGCTGGTCTGATACTCGAAACCAATAACTACTATGGCCTAGGGCAAAAATACACATACCGTGTAATCGGGCGAGTTTCTGCTTTCAGATGCAACAAGAATTTCTCGCGTTCGTCAATTCGTTCGCGAGATATGGGAGTTTGAAGTTAGGGAATGGTTGAGAAACCATCAAAATTTTCGCTGGTCTGATACTCGTAACCAATAACTGGAATGGCCTAGGGGAAAAGTACACATACCGTTGAAATCGGGCGAGTTTCTGCTGTTAGATGCAATAGGAATTTCTCGTGTTCGTCAATCCGTTCGCGAGATATGGGAGTTTGAAGTTAAGGAATGGTTGAGAAACCATCAAAATTTTCGCTGGTCTGAAACTCGAAACCAATAACTACTATGGCCTAGGGCAAAAATACATATACCGATGTAATCGGGCGAGTTTCTGCTTTCAGATGCAATAGGAATTTCTCGAGTTCGTCAATCCGTTCGCATAATATGGGAGTTTGAAGTTAAGGAATGGTTGAGAAACGATCAAAATTTTCGAATGTCTGATATTCGAAACCAATAACTACAATGGCCTAGGGGAAAAATACACATACCGTTGTAATCGGGCGAGTTTCTACTTTCAGATGAAACAGGAATTTCTCGAGTTCGTCAATCCGTTCGCGAGATATGGGAGTTTGAAGTTTAGGAATGTTTGAGAAACCATCAAAAATTTCGCTGGTCGGATACTCGAAACCAAAAACTGGAATGGCCTAGGGGAAAAGTACACACACCATTGTAATGGGGCGAGTTTCTACTTTCAGATGCAACAGGTATTTCTCGAGTTCGTCAATCCGTTCGCGAGATATGGGAGTTTGAAATTAAGGAATGGTTGAGAAACCATCAAAATTTTCGCAAGTCTGATACTCGAAACCAATAACTACTATGGCCTAGGGCAAAAATACACATACCGTTGTAATCGGGCGAGTTTCTGCTTTCAGATGCAATAGGAATTTCTCGAGTTCGTCAATCCGTTCGCGAGATATGGGAGTTTGAAATGAAGGAGTGGTTGACAAACCATCAAAATTTTCGCAAGTCTGATACTCGAATCCCATAACTACTATGGGTTAGGGGAAAAGTACACACACCATTGTAATGGGGCGAGTTTCTACTTTCAGAAGCAACAGGAACTTCGGGAGTTCGTCAATCCGTTCGCGAGATATGGAAGTTTGAAATTAAGGAATGGTTGAGAAACCATCAAAATTTTCGCAAGTCTGATACTCGAAACCAATAACTACAATGGCCTATGGGAAAAATACACATACCGTTGTAATCGGGCGAGTTTCTGCTTTCAGATGCAATAGGAATTTCTCGAGTTCGTCAATCCGTTCGCATAATATGGGAGTTTGAAGTTAAGGAATGGTTGAGAAACGATCAAAATTTTCGAATGTCTGATATTCGAAACCAATAACTACAATGGCCTAGGGGAAAAATACACATACCGTTGTAATCGGGCGAGTTTCTACTTTCAGATGAAACAGGAATTTCTCGAGTTCGTCAATCCGTTCGCGAGATATGGGAGTTTGAAGTTTAGGAATGTTTGAGAAACCATCAAAAATTTCGCTGGTCGGATACTCGAAACCAAAAACTGGAATGGCCTAGGGTAAAAGTACACACACCATTGTAATGGGGCGAGTTTCTACTTTCAGATGCAACAGGTATTTCTCGAGTTCGTCAATCCGTTCGCGAGATATGGGAGTTTGAAATTAAGGAATGGTTGAGAAACCATCAAAATTTTCGCAAGTCTGATACTCGAAACCAATAACTACTATGGCCTAGGGCAAAAATACACATACCGTTGTAATCGGGCGAGTTTCTGCTTTCAGATGCAATAGGAATTTCTCGAGTTCGTCAATCCGTTCGCGAGATATGGGAGTTTGAAATGAAGGAGTGGTTGACAAACCATCAAAATTTTCGCAAGTCTGATACTCGAATCCCATAACTACTATGGGTTAGGGGAAAAGTACACACACCATTGTAATGGGGCGAGTTTCTACTTTCAGAAGCAACAGGAACTTCGGGAGTTCGTCAATCCGTTCGCGAGATATGGAAGTTTGAAATTAAGGAATGGTTGAGAAACCATCAAAATTTTCGCAAGTCTGATACTCGAAACCAATAACTACAATGGCCTATGGGAAAAATACACATACCGTTGTAACCGGGCGAATTTCTACTTTCAGATGAAACAGGAATTTCTCGAGTTCGTCTATCCGTTCGCAAGATATGGGAGTTTGAAGTTAAGGAATGGTTGAGAAACCATCAAAATTTTCGCAAGTCTGATACTCGAAACCAATAACTACAATGGCCTAGGGGAAAAATACACATACCGTTGTAATCGGGCGAGTTTCTGCTTTCAGATGCAAGAAGAACTTGTCGAGTTGGTCAATCCGTTCGCGAGATATGGGAGTTTGAAATTAAGGAATGGTTGAGAAACCATCAAAATTTTCGCTGGTCTGATACTCGAAACCAATAACTGGAATGGCCTAGGGGAAAAGCAAACATACCGTTGAAATCGGGCGAGTTTCTGCTGTCAGATGCAGTAGGAATTTCTCGTGTTCGTCAATCCGTTCGCGCGATATGGGAGTTTGAAGTTAAGGAATGGTTGAGAAACCATCAAAATTTTTGCAAGTCTGATACTCGAAACCAATAACTACTATGGCCTAGGGCAAAAATGCACACACCGATGTAATCGGGCGAGTTTCTGCTTTCAGATGCAATAGGAATTTCTCGTGTTCGTCAATCCGTTCGCATAATATGGGAGTTTGAAGTTAAGGAATGGTTGAGAAACCATCAAAATTTTCGCAAGTCTGATACTCGAAACCAATAACTACTATGGCCTAGGGCAAAAATGCACACACCGATGTAATCGGGCGAGTTTCTGCTTTCAGATGCAATAGGAATTTCTCGAGTTCGTCAATCCGTTCCATTAATATGGGAGTTTGAAGTTAAGGAATGGTTGAGAAACCATCAAAATTTTCGCATGTCTGATATTCGAAACCAATAACTACAATGGCCTAGGGGAAAATACACATACCGTTGTAATCGGGCGAATTTCTACTTTCAGATGAAACAGGAATTTCTCGAGTTCGTCCATCCGTTCGCGAGATATGGGAGTTTGAAGTTAAGGAATGGTTGAGAAAACATCAAAAATTTCGCTGGTCTGATACTCGAAACCAATAACTGGAATGGCCTAGGGGAAAAGTACACACACCATTGTAATCGGGCGAGTTTCTACTTTCAGATGCAACAGGAATTTCTCGAGTTCGTCAAACCGTTCGCGAGATATGGGAGTTTGAAGTTAAGGAATGGTTGAGAAACCATCAAAATTTTCGCTGGTCTGATACTCGAAACCAATAAATGGAATGGCCTAGGGGAAAAGTACACACACCACTGCAATCGGGCGTGTTTCTACTTTCAGATGCCACAGGAATTTCTCGAGATCGTCAATCCGTTCGCGAGATATGGGGGTTAGAAGTTAAGGAATGGTTGAGAAACCATCAAAATTTTCGCAAGTCTGATTCCCGAAACCAATAACTACAAAGGCCTAGGGGAAAAATACACATGCCGTTGTAATCGTGCGAGTTTCTACTTTCAGATGCAACAGGAATTTCTCAAGTTCGTGAATCCGTTCGCGAGATATGAGAGTTCGAACTTAAGGAATGGTTGAGAAACCATCAAAATTTTTGCAACCCTGATACACGAAACCAATAAATACTATGGCCTAGGGCAAAAATACACACACCGCTGTAATCGGGCGAGTTTCTACTTTCAGATGCAATAGGAATTTCTCGAGTTCGTCAATCCGTTCGCGAGATATGGGAGTTTGAAATGAAGGAGTGGTTGACAAACCATCAAAATTTTCGCAAGTCTGATACTCGAATCCCATAACTACTATGGGTTAGGGGAAAAGTACACACACCATTGTAATGGGGCGAGTTTCTACTTTCAGAAGCAACAGGAACTTCGGGAGTTCGTCAATCCGTTCGCGAGATATGGAAGTTTGAAATTAAGGAATGGTTGAGAAACCATCAAAATTTTCGCAAGTCTGATACTCGAAACCAATAACTACAATGGCCTATGGGAAAAATACACATACCGTTGTAACCGGGCGAATTTCTACTTTCAGATGAAACAGGAATTTCTCGCGTTCGTCTATCCGTTCGCAAGATATGGGAGTTTGAAGTTAAGGAATGGTTGAGAAACCATCAAAATTTTCGCAAGTCTGATACTCGAAACCAATAACTACAATGGCCTAGGGGAAAAATACACATACCGTTGTAATCGGGCGAGTTTCTGCTTTCAGATGCAAGAAGAACTTGTCGAGTTCGTCAATCCGTTCGCGAGATATGGGAGTTTGAAATTAAGGAATGGTTGAGAAACCATCAAAATTTTCGCTGGTCTGATACTCGAAACCAATAACTGGAATGGCCTAGGGGAAAAGTAAACATACCGTTGAAATCGGGCGAGTTTCTGCTGTCAGATGCAGTAGGAATTTCTCGTGTTCGTCAATCCGTTCGCGCGATATGGGAGTTTGAAGTTAAGGAATGGTTGAGAAACCATTAAAATTTTTGCAAGTCTGATACTCGAAACCAATAACTACTATGGCCTAGGGCAAAAATGCACACACCGATGTAATCGGGCGAGTTTCTGCTTTCAGATGCAATAGGAATTTCTCGAGTTCGTCAATCCGTTCGCATAATATGGGAGTTTGAAGTTAAGGAATGGTTGAGAAACCATCAAAATTTTCGCAAGTCTGATACTCGAAACCAATAACTACTATGGCCTAGGGCAAAAATGCACACACCGATGTAATCGGGCGAGTTTCTGCTTTCAGATGCAATAGGAATTTCTCGAGTTCGTCAATCCGTTCCATTAATATGGGAGTTTGAAGTTAAGGAATGGTTGAGAAACCATCAAAATTTTCGCATGTCTGATATTCGAAACCAATAACTACAATGGCCTAGGGGAAAATACACATACCGTTGTAATCGGGCGAATCTCTACTTTCAGATGAAACAGGAATTTCTCGAGTTCGTCCATCCGTTCGCGAGATATGGGAGTTTGAAGTTAAGGAATGGTTGAGAAACCATCAAAAATTTCGCTGGTCTGATACTCGAAACCAATAACTGGAATGGCCTAGGGGAAAAGTACACACACCACTGCAATCGGGCGTGTTTCTACTTTCAGATGCAACAGGAATTTCTCGAGATCGTCAATCCGTTCGCGAGATATGGGGGTTAGAAGTTAAGGAATGTTTGAGAAACCATCAAAATTTTCGCAAGTCTGATTCCCGAAACCAATAACTACAACGGCCTAGGGGAAAAATACACATGCCGTTGTAATCGTGCGAGTTTCTACTTTCAGATGCAACAGGAATTTCTCGAGATCGTGAATCCGTTCGCGAGATATGGGAGTTTGAAGTTAAGGAACGGTTGAGAAACCATCAAAATTTTCGCAATTCTGATACTCGAAACCAATAACTACTTTGGCCTAGGGCAAAAATATACATACCGTTGTAACCGGGCGAATTTCTACTTTCAGATGAAACAGGAATTTCTCGAGTTCGTCTATCCGTTCGCAAGATATGGGAGTTTGAAGTTAAGGAATGGTTGAGAAACCATCAAAATTTTCGCAAGTCTGATACTCGAAACCAATAACTACAATGGCCTAGGGGAAAAATACACATACCGTTGTAATCGGGCGAGTTTCTGCTTTCAGATGCAAGAAGAACTTGTCGAGTTGGTCAATCCGTTCGCGAGATATGGGAGTTTGAAATTAAGGAATGGTTGAGAAACCATCAAAATTTTCGCTGGTCTGATACTCGAAACCAATAACTGGAATGGCCTAGGGGAAAAGCAAACATACCGTTGAAATCGGGCGAGTTTCTGCTGTCAGATGCAGTAGGAATTTCTCGTGTTCGTCAATCCGTTCGCGCGATATGGGAGTTTGAAGTTAAGGAATGGTTGAGAAACCATCAAAATTTTTGCAAGTCTGATACTCGAAACCAATAACTACTATGGCCTAGGGCAAAAATGCACACACCGATGTAATCGGGCGAGTTTCTGCTTTCAGATGCAATAGGAATTTCTCGTGTTCGTCAATCCGTTCGCATAATATGGGAGTTTGAAGTTAAGGAATGGTTGAGAAACCATCAAAATTTTCGCAAGTCTGATACTCGAAACCAATAACTACTATGGCCTAGGGCAAAAATGCACACACCGATGTAATCGGGCGAGTTTCTGCTTTCAGATGCAATAGGAATTTCTCGAGTTCGTCAATCCGTTCCATTAATATGGGAGTTTGAAGTTAAGGAATGGTTGAGAAACCATCAAAATTTTCGCATGTCTGATATTCGAAACCAATAACTACAATGGCCTAGGGGAAAATACACATACCGTTGTAATCGGGCGAATTTCTACTTTCAGATGAAACAGGAATTTCTCGAGTTCCTCCATCCGTTCGCGAGATATGGGAGTTTGAAGTTAAGGAATGGTTGAGAAACCATCAAAAATTTCGCTGGTCTGATACTCGAAACCAATAACTGGAATGGCCTAGGGGAAAAGTACACACACCATTGTAATCGGGCGAGTTTCTACTTTCAGATGCAACAGGAATTTCTCGAGTTCGTCAAACCGTTCGCGAGATATGGGAGTTTGAAGTTAAGGAATGGTTGAGAAACCATCAAAATTTTCGCTGGTCTGATACTCGAAACCAATAAATGGAATGGCCTAGGGGAAAAGTACACACACCACTGCAATCGGGCGTGTTTCTACTTTCAGATGCCACAGGAATTTCTCGAGATCGTCAATCCGTTCGCGAGATATGGGGGTTAGAAGTTAAGGAATGGTTGAGAAACCATCAAAATTTTCGCAAGTCTGATTCCCGAAACCAATAACTACAAAGGCCTAGGGGAAAAATACACATGCCGTTGTAATCGTGCGAGTTTCTACTTTCAGATGCAACAGGAATTTCTCAAGTTCGTGAATCCGTTCGCGAGATATGAGAGTTCGAACTTAAGGAATGGTTGAGAAACCATCAAAATTTTTGCAACCCTGATACACGAAACCAATAAATACTATGGCCTAGGGCAAAAATACACACACCGCTGTAATCGGGCGAGTTTCTACTTTCAGATGCAATAGGAATTTCTCGAGTTCGTCAATCCGTTCGCGAGATATGGGAGTTTGAAATGAAGGAGTGGTTGACAAACCATCAAAATTTTCGCAAGTCTGATACTCGAATCCCATAACTACTATGGGTTAGGGGAAAAGTACACACACCATTGTAATGGGGCGAGTTTCTACTTTCAGAAGCAACAGGAACTTCGGGAGTTCGTCAATCCGTTCGCGAGATATGGAAGTTTGAAATTAAGGAATGGTTGAGAAACCATCAAAATTTTCGCAAGTCTGATACTCGAAACCAATAACTACAATGGCCTATGGGAAAAATACACATACCGTTGTAACCGGGCGAATTTCTACTTTCAGATGAAACAGGAATTTCTCGCGTTCGTCTATCCGTTCGCAAGATATGGGAGTTTGAAGTTAAGGAATGGTTGAGAAACCATCAAAATTTTCGCAAGTCTGATACTCGAAACCAATAACTACAATGGCCTAGGGGAAAAATACACATACCGTTGTAATCGGGCGAGTTTCTGCTTTCAGATGCAAGAAGAACTTGTCGAGTTCGTCAATCCGTTCGCGAGATATGGGAGTTTGAAATTAAGGAATGGTTGAGAAACCATCAAAATTTTCGCTGGTCTGATACTCGAAACCAATAACTGGAATGGCCTAGGGGAAAAGTAAACATACCGTTGAAATCGGGCGAGTTTCTGCTGTCAGATGCAGTAGGAATTTCTCGTGTTCGTCAATCCGTTCGCGCGATATGGGAGTTTGAAGTTAAGGAATGGTTGAGAAACCATTAAAATTTTTGCAAGTCTGATACTCGAAACCAATAACTACTATGGCCTAGGGCAAAAATGCACACACCGATGTAATCGGGCGAGTTTCTGCTTTCAGATGCAATAGGAATTTCTCGAGTTCGTCAATCCGTTCGCATAATATGGGAGTTTGAAGTTAAGGAATGGTTGAGAAACCATCAAAATTTTCGCAAGTCTGATACTCGAAACCAATAACTACTATGGCCTAGGGCAAAAATGCACACACCGATGTAATCGGGCGAGTTTCTGCTTTCAGATGCAATAGGAATTTCTCGAGTTCGTCAATCCGTTCCATTAATATGGGAGTTTGAAGTTAAGGAATGGTTGAGAAACCATCAAAATTTTCGCATGTCTGATATTCGAAACCAATAACTACAATGGCCTAGGGGAAAATACACATACCGTTGTAATCGGGCGAATCTCTACTTTCAGATGAAACAGGAATTTCTCGAGTTCGTCCATCCGTTCGCGAGATATGGGAGTTTGAAGTTAAGGAATGGTTGAGAAACCATCAAAAATTTCGCTGGTCTGATACTCGAAACCAATAACTGGAATGGCCTAGGGGAAAAGTACACACACCACTGCAATCGGGCGTGTTTCTACTTTCAGATGCAACAGGAATTTCTCGAGATCGTCAATCCGTTCGCGAGATATGGGGGTTAGAAGTTAAGGAATGTTTGAGAAACCATCAAAATTTTCGCAAGTCTGATTCCCGAAACCAATAACTACAACGGCCTAGGGGAAAAATACACATGCCGTTGTAATCGTGCGAGTTTCTACTTTCAGATGCAACAGGAATTTCTCGAGATCGTGAATCCGTTCGCGAGATATGGGAGTTTGAAGTTAAGGAACGGTTGAGAAACCATCAAAATTTTCGCAAGTCTGATACTCGAAACCAATAACTACTTTGGCCTAGGGCAAAAATATACATACCGTTGTAATCGGGCGAGTTTCTGCTTTCAGATGCAATAGGAATTTCTCGAGTTCGTCAATCCGTTCGCGAGATATGGGAGTTTGAAGTTAAGGAATGGTCGAGAAACCATCAAAAATTTCGCTGGTCTGATACTCGAAACCAATAACTACTTTGGCCTATCGCAAAAATACACATACCGTTGTAATCGGGCGAGTTTCTGCTTTCAGATGCAATAGGAATTTCTCGAGTTCGTCAATCCGTTCGCGAGATATGGGAGTTTGAAGTTAAGGAATGGTTGAGAAACCATCAAAATTTTCGCTGGTCTGAAACTCGAAACCAATAACTACTATGGGTTAGGGGAAAAGTACACACACCATTGTAATGGGGCGAGTTTCTACTTTCAGAAGCAACAGGAACTTCGGGAGTTCGTCAATCCGTTCGCGAGATATGGAAGTTTGAAATTAAGGAATGGTTGAGAAACCATCAAAATTTTCGCAAGTCTGATACTCGAAACCAATAACTACAATGGCCTAGGGGAAAATACACATACCGTTGTAATCGGGCGAATCTCTACTTTCAGATGAAACAGGAATTTCTCGAGTTCGTCCATCCGTTCGCGAGATATGGGAGTTTGAAGTTAAGGAATGGTTGAGAAACCATCAAAATTTTCGCTGGTCTGAAACTCGAAACCAATAACTACAATGGCCTAGGGGAAAATACACATACCGTTGTAATCGGGCGAATCTCTACTTTCAGATGAAACAGGAATTTCTCGAGTTCGTCCATCCGTTCGCGAGATATGGGAGTTTGAAGTTAAGGAATGGTTGAGAAACCATCAAAATTTTCGCTGGTCTGAAACTCGAAACCAATAACTACTATGGCCTAGGGCAAAAATACATATACCGATGTAATCGGGCGAGTTTCTGCTTTCAGATGCAATAGGAATTTCTCGAGTTCGTCAATCCGTTCGCATAATATGGGAGTTTGAAGTTAAGGAATGGTTGAGAAACGATCAAAATTTTCGAATGTCTGATATTCGAAACCAATAACTACAATGGCCTAGGGCAAAAATACACATACCGTTGTAATCGGGCGAGTTTCTGCTTTCAGATGCAATAGGAATTTCTCGAGTTCGTCAATCCGTTCGCGAGATATGGGAGTTTGAAATGAAGGAGTGGTTGACAAACCATCAAAATTTTCGCAAGTCTGATACTCGAATCCCATAACTACTATGGGTTAGGGGAAAAGTACACACACCATTGTAATGGGGCGAGTTTCTACTTTCAGAAGCAACAGGAACTTCGGGAGTTCGTCAATCCGTTCGCGAGATATGGAAGTTTGAAATTAAGGAATGGTTGAGAAACCATCAAAATTTTCGCAAGTCTGATACTCGAAACCAATAACTACAATGGCCTATGGGAAAAATACACATACCGTTGTAACCGGGCGAATTTCTACTTTCAGATGAAACAGGAATTTCTCGAGTTCGTCTATCCGTTCGCAAGATATGGGAGTTTGAAGTTAAGGAATGGTTGAGAAACCATCAAAATTTTCGCAAGTCTGATACTCGAAACCAATAACTACAATGGCCTAGGGGAAAAATACACATACCGTTGTAATCGGGCGAGTTTCTGCTTTCAGATGCAAGAAGAACTTGTCGAGTTGGTCAATCCGTTCGCGAGATATGGGAGTTTGAAATTAAGGAATGGTTGAGAAACCATCAAAATTTTCGCTGGTCTGATACTCGAAACCAATAACTGGAATGGCCTAGGGGAAAAGCAAACATACCGTTGAAATCGGGCGAGTTTCTGCTGTCAGATGCAGTAGGAATTTCTCGTGTTCGTCAATCCGTTCGCGCGATATGGGAGTTTGAAGTTAAGGAATGGTTGAGAAACCATCAAAATTTTTGCAAGTCTGATACTCGAAACCAATAACTACTATGGCCTAGGGCAAAAATGCACACACCGATGTAATCGGGCGAGTTTCTGCTTTCAGATGCAATAGGAATTTCTCGTGTTCGTCAATCCGTTCGCATAATATGGGAGTTTGAAGTTAAGGAATGGTTGAGAAACCATCAAAATTTTCGCAAGTCTGATACTCGAAACCAATAACTACTATGGCCTAGGGCAAAAATGCACACACCGATGTAATCGGGCGAGTTTCTGCTTTCAGATGCAATAGGAATTTCTCGAGTTCGTCAATCCGTTCCATTAATATGGGAGTTTGAAGTTAAGGAATGGTTGAGAAACCATCAAAATTTTCGCAAGTCTGATTCCCGAAACCAATAACTACAAAGGCCTAGGGGAAAAATTCACATGCAGTTGTAACCGTGCGAGTTTCTACTTTCAGGTGCAACAGGAATTTCTCGAGTTCGTGAATCCGTTCGCGAGATATGGGAGTTCGAAGTTAAGGAATGATTGAGAAACCATCAAAATTTTCGCAACCCTGATACTCGAAACCAATAAATACTATGGCCTAGGGGAAAAGTACACTCACCATTGTAATCGGACGAGTTTCTACTTTCAGATGCAACAGGAATTTCTCGAGTTCGTCAATCCGTTCGCGAGATATGGGAGTTTGAAGTTAAGGAATGGTTGAGAAAGCATCAAAATTTTCGCTGGTCTGATCCTCGAAACCAATAACTGGAATGGCCTAGGGGAAAAATACACATACCGTTGTAATCGTGCGAGTTTCTACTTTCAGATGGAACAGGAATTTCTCGAGTTCGTCAATCCGTTCCCGAGATATGGGAGTTCGAAGTTAAGGAATGGTTGAGAAACCATCAAAATTTTCGCAACCATGATACTCGAAACGAATATCTACTATGGCCTAGGGCAAAAATACACACACCGCTGTAATCGGGCGAGTTTCTACTTTCAGATGCAACAGGAATTTCTCGAGATCGTCAATCCGTTCGCGAGATATGGGAGTTTGAAATTAAAGAATGGTTGAGAAACCATCAAAATATTCGCAACCCTGATACTCGAAACCAATAACTACTATGGCCTAGGGCAAAAGTACACTTACCGCTGTATTCGGGCGAGTTTCTACTTTCAGATGCAACAGGAATTTCTCGAGTTCGTCAATCCGTTCGCCAGATATGGGAGTTAGAAGTTAAGGAATGGTTGAGAAACCATCAAAATTTTCGCAACCGTGATACTCGAAACCAATAACTGGAATGGCCTAGGGGAAAAATACACATACCGTTGTAATCGGGCGAGATTCTACTTTCAGATGCAACAGGAATTTCTCGAGTTCGTCTATCCGTTCGCGAGATATGGGTGTTTGAAGTTAGGGAATGGGTGAGAAACCATCAAAATTTTCGCTAGTCTGACACTCGAAACCAATAAATGGAATGGCGTAGGGGAAAAGTACACATACCGTTGAAATCGGGCGAGTTTCTGCTGTCAGATGCAATAGGAATTTCTCGTGTTCGTCAATCCGTTCGCGAGATATGGGAGTTTGAAGTTAAGGAATGGTTGAGTAACCATCAAAAATTTCGCTGGTCTGATACTCGAAACCAATAACTGGAATGGCCTAGGGGGAAAGTACACACTCCATTGTAATGGGGCGAGTTTCTACTTTCAGATGCAACAGGAATTTCTCGAGTTCGTCAATCGGTTCGCGAGATATGGGAGTTTGAAATTAAGGAATGGTTGAGAAACCATCAAAATTTTCGCAAGTCTGATACTCGAAACCAATAAGTACTATGGCCTAGAGCAAAAATACACACACCGCTGTAGTCGGGCGAGTTTCTGCTTTCAGATGCAAGAAGAATTTGCCGAGTTCGTCAATTCGTTCGCGAGATATGGGAGTTTGAAGTTAAGGAATGGTTGTGCAACCATCAAAATTTTCGCAAGTCTGATTCCCGAAACCTATAACTACAAAGTCCTAGGGCAAAAATACACATACCCTTGTAATCGGGCGATTTTCTATTTTCAGATGCAACAGGAATTTCTCGAGTTCGTCAATCCGTTCGCGAGATATGGGAGTTTGAATTTAAGGAACGGTTGAGAAACCATCAAAATTTTCGCATGTCTGATACTCGAAACCAATAACTACTATGGCCTAGGGCAAAAATACACATACCGTTGTAATCGGGCGAGTTTCTGCTTTCAGATGCAATAAGAATTTCTCGAGTTCGTCAATTCCTTCGCGAGATATGGGAGTTTGAAGTTAGGGAATGGTTGAGCAACCATCAAAATTTTCGCAAGCCTGATTCCCGAAACCAATAACTACAAAGGCCTAGGGGAAAAGTACACATACCGTTGAAATCGGGCGAGTTTCTGCTTTCAGATGCAATAGGAATTTCTCGTGTTCGTCAATCCGTTCGCGAGATATGGGAGTTTGAATTTGAGGAATGGTTGAGAAACCATCAAAATATTCGCATGTCTGATACTCGAAACCAAGAACTACTATGGCCTAGGGCAAAAATACACATACCGTTGTAATCGGGCGACTTTCTGCTTTCAGATGCAACAGGAATTTCTCGAGTTCGTCAATTCGTTCGCGAGATATGGGAGTTTGAAGTTAAGAAATGGTTGAGCAACCATCAAAATTTTCGCAAGTCTGATTCCCGAAACCAATAACTACAAAGGCCTAGGGGAAACATGCACATACCGTTGTAATCGGGCGAGTTTCTACTTTCAGATGAAATAGGAGTTTCTCGAGTTCGTCAATCCGTTCGCGAGATATGGGAGTTTGACGTTCAGGAATGGATGAGAAACCATAAAAATTTTCGCTGGTCTGATACTCGAAACCAATAACTGGAATGGCCTAGGAGAAAAGTACACACACCATTGTAATGGGGCGAGTTTCTGCTTTCAGAAGCAATAGGAATTTCTCGTGTTCGTCAATCCGTTCGCGAGATATGGGAGTTTGAAGTTAAGGAATGGTTGAGAAACTATCAAAATTTTCGCAAGTCTGATTCCCGAAACCAATAACTACAAAGGCCTAGGGGAAACATGCACATACCGTTGTAATCGGGCGAGTTTCTACTTTCAGATGCAATAGGAGTTTCTCGAGTTCGTCAATCCGTTCGCGAGATATGGGAGTTTGACGTTCAGGAATGGATGAGAAATCATAAAAATTTTCGCTGGTCTGATACTCGAAACCAATAACTGGAATGGCCTAGGGGAAAAGTACACATACCGTTGAAATCGGGCGAGTTTCTGCTGTCAGATGCAACAGGAATTTCTCGAGTTCGTCAATCCGTTCGCGAGATATGGGAGTTTGAAGTTAAGGAATGGTTGAGCAACCATCAAAATATTCGCATGTCTGATACTCGAAACCAATAACTACTATGGCCTAGGGCAAAAATACACATACCGTTGTAATCGGGCGACTTTCTGCTTTCAGATGCAACAGGAATTTCTCGAGTTCGTCAATTCGTTCGCGAGATATGGGAGTTTGAAGTTAAGAAATGTTTGAGCAACCATCAAAATTTTCGCAAGTCTGATTCCCGAAACCAATAACTACAAAGGCCTAGGGGAAACATGCACATACCGTTGTAATCGGGCGAGTTTCTACTTTCAGATGCAATAGGAGTTTCTCGAGTTCGTCAATCCGTTCGCGAGATATGGGAGTTTGACGTTCAGGAATGGATGAGAAACCATAAAAATTTTCGCTGGTCTGATACTCGAAACCAATAACTACTATGGCCTAGGGCAAAAATACACATACCGTGTAATCGGGCGAGTTTCTGCTTTCAGATGCAACAAGAATTTCTCGCGTTCGTCAATTCGTTCGCGAGATATGGGAGTTTGAAGTTAAGGAATGGTTGAGCAACCATAAAAATTTTCGCACGTGTGATACTCGAAACCAATAACTACAATGGCCTAGGGGAAAAATTCATATACCGATGTAATCGGGCGAGTTTCTGCTTTCAGATGCAATAGGAATTTCTCGAGTTCGTCAATCCGTTCGCATAATATGGGAGTTTGAAGTTAAGGAATGGTTGAGAAACGATCAAAATTTTCGAATGTCTGATATTCGAAACCAATAACTACAATGGCCTAGGGGAAAAATACACATACCGTTGTAATCGGGCGAGTTTCTACTTTCAGATGAAACAGGAATTTCTCGAGTTCGTCAATCCGTTCGCGAGATATGGGAGTTTGAAGTTTAGGAATGTTTGAGAAACCATCAAAAATTTCGCTGGTCGGATACTCGAAACCAAAAACTGGAATGGCCTAGGGGAAAAGTACACACACCACTGTAATGGGGCGAGTTTCTACTTTCAGATGCAACAGGTATTTCTCGAGTTCGTCAATCCGTTCGCGAGATATGGGAGTTTGAAATTAAGGAATGGTTGAGAAACCATCAAAATTTTCGCAAGTCTGATACTCGAAACCAATAACTACTATGGCCTAGGGCAAAAATACACATACCGTTGTAATCGGGCGAGTTTCTGCTTTCAGATGCAATAGGAATTTCTCGAGTTCGTCAATCCGTTCGCGAGATATGGGAGTTTGAAATGAAGGAGTGGTTGACAAACCATGAAAATTTTCGCAAGTCTGATACTCGAATCCCATAACTACTATGGGTTAGGGGAAAAGTACACACACCATTGTAATGGGGCGAGTTTCTACTTTCAGAAGCAACAGGAACTTCGGGAGTTCGTCAATCCGTTCGCGAGATATGGAAGTTTGAAATTAAGGAATGGTTGAGAAACCATCAAAATTTTCGCAAGTCTGATACTCGAAACCAATAACTACAATGGCCTATGGGAAAAATACACATACCGTTGTAACCGGGCGAATTTCTACTTTCAGATGAAACAGGAATTTCTCGAGTTCGTCTATCCGTTCGCAAGATATGGGAGTTTGAAGTTAAGGAACGGTTGAGAAACCATCAAAATTTTCGCAAGTCTGATACTCGAAACCAATAACTACAATGGCCTAGGGGAAAAATACACATACCGTTGTAATCGGGCGAGTTTCTGCTTTCAGATGCAAGAAGAACTTGTCGAGTTCGTCAATCCGTTCGCGAGATATGGGAGTTTGAAATTAAGGAATGGTTGAGAAACCATCAAAATTTTCGCTGGTCTGATACTCGAAACCAATAACTGGAATGGCCTAGGGGAAAAGTAAACATACCGTTGAAATCGGGCGAGTTTCTGCTGTCAGATGCAGTAGGAATTTCTCGTGTTCGTCAATCCGTTCGCGCGATATGGGAGTTTGAAGTTAAGGAATGGTTGAGAAACCATCAAAATTTTTGCAAGTCTGATACTCGAAACCAATAACTACTATGGCCTAGGGCAAAAATGCACACACCGATGTAATCGGGCGAGTTTCTGCTTTCAGATGCAATAGGAATTTCTCGTGTTCGTCAATCCGTTCGCATAATATGGGAGTTTGAAGTTAAGGAATGGTTGAGAAACCATCAAAATTTTCGCAAGTCTGATACTCGAAACCAATAACTACTATGGCCTAGGGCAAAAATGCACACACCGATGTAATCGGGCGAGTTTCTGCTTTCAGATGCAATAGGAATTTCTCGAGTTCGTCAATCCGTTCCATTAATATGGGAGTTTGAAGTTAAGGAATGGTTGAGAAACCATCAAAATTTTCGCATGTCTGATATTCGAAACCAATAACTACAATGGCCTAGGGGAAAATACACATACCGTTGTAATCGGGCGAATTTCTACTTTCAGATGAAACAGGAATTTCTCGAGTTCGTCCATCCGTTCGCGAGATATGGGAGTTTGAAGTTAAGGAATGGTTGAGAAACCATCAAAAATTTCGCTGGTCTGATACTCGAAACCAATAACTGGAATGGCCTAGGGGAAAAGTACACACACCATTGTAATCGGGCGAGTTTCTACTTTCAGATGCAACAGGAATTTCTCGAGTTCGTCAAACCGTTCGCGAGATATGGGAGTTTGAAGTTAAGGAATGGTTGAGAAACCATCAAAATTTTCGCTGGTCTGATACTCGAAACCAATAAATGGAATGGCCTAGGGGAAAAGTACACACACCACTGCAATCGGGCGTGTTTCTACTTTCAGATGCCACAGGAATTTCTCGAGATCGTCAATCCGTTCGCGAGATATGGGGGTTAGAAGTTAAGGAATGGTTGAGAAACCATCAAAATTTTCGCAAGTCTGATTCCCGAAACCAATAACTACAAAGGCCTAGGGGAAAAATACACATGCCGTTGTAATCGTGCGAGTTTCTACTTTCAGATGCAACAGGAATTTCTCAAGTTCGTGAATCCGTTCGCGAGATATGAGAGTTCGAACTTAAGGAATGGTTGAGAAACCATCAAAATTTTTGCAACCCTGATACACGAAACCAATAAATACTATGGCCTAGGGCAAAAATACACACACCGCTGTAATCGGGCGAGTTTCTACTTTCAGATGCAATAGGAATTTCTCGAGTTCGTCAATCCGTTCGCGAGATATGGGAGTTTGAAATGAAGGAGTGGTTGACAAACCATCAAAATTTTCGCAAGTCTGATACTCGAATCCCATAACTACTATGGGTTAGGGGAAAAGTACACACACCATTGTAATGGGGCGAGTTTCTACTTTCAGAAGCAACAGGAACTTCGGGAGTTCGTCAATCCGTTCGCGAGATTTGGAAGTTTGAAATTAAGGAATGGTTGAGAAACCATCAAAATTTTCGCAAGTCTGATACTCGAAACCAATAACTACAATGGCCTATGGGAAAAATACACATACCGTTGTAACCGGGCGAATTTCTACTTTCAGATGAAACAGGAATTTCTCGAGTTCGTCTATCCGTTCGCAAGATATGGGAGTTTGAAGTTAAGGAATGGTTGAGAAACCATCAAAATTTTCGCAAGTCTGATACTCGAAACCAATAACTACAATGGCCTAGGGGAAAAATACACATACCGTTGTAATCGGGCGAGTTTCTGCTTTCAGATGCAAGAAGAACTTGTCGAGTTCGTCAATCCGTTCGCGAGATATGGGAGTTTGAAATTAAGGAATGGTTGAGAAACCATCAAAATTTTCGCTGGTCTGTTACTCGAAACCAATAACTGGAATGGCCTAGGGGAAAAGTAAACATACCGTTGAAATCGGGCGAGTTTCTGCTGTCAGATGCAGTAGGAATTTCTCGTGTTCGTCAATCCGTTCGCGCGATATGGGAGTTTGAAGTTAAGGAATGGTTGAGAAACCATCAAAATTTTTGCAAGTCTGATACTCGAAACCAATAACTACTATGGCCTAGGGCAAAAATGCACACACCGATGTAATCGGGCGAGTTTCTGCTTTCAGATGCAATAGGAATTTCTCGTGTTCGTCAATCCGTTCGCATAATATGGGAGTTTGAAGTTAAGGAATGGTTGAGAAACCATCAAAATTTTCGCAAGTCTGATACTCGAAACCAATAACTACTATGGCCTAGGGCAAAAATGCACACACCGATGTAATCGGGCGAGTTTCTGCTTTCAGATGCAATAGGAATTTCTCGAGTTCGTCAATCCGTTCCATTAATATGGGAGTTTGAAGTTAAGGAATGGTTGAGAAACCATCAAAATTTTCGCATGTCTGATATTCGAAACCAATAACTACAATGGCCTAGGGGAAAATACACATACCGTTGTAATCGGGCGAATTTCTACTTTCAGATGAAACAGGAATTTCTCGAGTTCGTCCATCCGTTCGCGAGATATGGGAGTTTGAAGTTAAGGAATGGTTGAGAAACCATCAAAAATTTCGCTGGTCTGATACTCGAAACCAATAACTGGAATGGCCTAGGGGAAAAGTACACACACCATTGTAATCGGGCGAGTTTCTACTTTCAGATGCAACAGGAATTTCTCGAGTTCGTCAAACCGTTCGCGAGATATGGGAGTTTGAAGTTAAGGAATGGTTGAGAAACCATCAAAATTTTCGCTGGTCTGATACTCGAAACCAATAAATGGAATGGCCTAGGGGAAAAGTACACACACCACTGCAATCGGGCGTGTTTCTACTTTCAGATGCCACAGGAATTTCTCGAGATCGTCAATCCGTTCGCGAGATATGGGGGTTAGAAGTTAAGGAATGGTTGAGAAACCATCAAAATTTTCGCAAGTCTGATTCCCGAAACCAATAACTACAAAGGCCTAGGGGAAAAATACACATGCCGTTGTAATCGTGCGAGTTTCTACTTTCAGATGCAACAGGAATTTCTCAAGTTCGTGAATCCGTTCGCGAGATATGAGAGTTCGAACTTAAGGAATGGTTGAGAAACCATCAAAATTTTTGCAACCCTGATACACGAAACCAATAAATACTATGGCCTAGGGCAAAAATACACACACCGCTGTAATCGGGCGAGTTTCTACTTTCAGATGCAATAGGAATTTCTCGAGTTCGTCAATCCGTTCGCGAGATATGGGAGTTTGAAATGAAGGAGTGGTTGACAAACCATCAAAATTTCGCAAGTCTGATACTCGAATCCCATAACTACTATGGGTTAGGGGAAAAGTACACACACCATTGTAATGGGGCGAGTTCTACTTTCAGAAGCAACAGGAACTTCGGGAGTTCGTCAATCCGTTCGCGAGATTTGGAAGTTTGAAATTAAGGAATGGTTGAGAAACCATCAAAATTTTCGCAAGTCTGATACTCGAAACCAATAACTACAATGGCCTATGGGAAAAATACACATACCGTTGTAACCGGGCGAATTTCTACTTTCAGATGAAACAGGAATTTCTCGAGTTCGTCTATCCGTTCGCAAGATATGGGAGTTTGAAGTTAAGGAATGGTTGAGAAACCATCAAAATTTTCGCAAGTCTGATACTCGAAACCAATAACTACAATGGCCTAGGGGAAAAATACACATACCGTTGTAATCGGGCGAGTTTCTGCTTTCAGATGCAAGAAGAACTTGTCGAGTTCGTCAATCCGTTCGCGAGATATGGGAGTTTGAAATTAAGGAATGGTTGAGAAACCATCAAAATTTTCGCTGGTCTGTTACTCGAAACCAATAACTGGAATGGCCTAGGGGAAAAGTAAACATACCGTTGAAATCGGGCGAGTTTCTGCTGTCAGATGCAGTAGGAATTTCTCGTGTTCGTCAATCCGTTCGCGCGATATGGGAGTTTGAAGTTAAGGAATGGTTGAGAAACCATCAAAATTTTTGCAAGTCTGATACTCGAAACCAATAACTACTATGGCCTAGGGCAAAAATGCAAACACCGATGTAATCGGGCGAGTTTCTGCTTTCAGATGCAATAGGAATTTCTCGAGTTCGTCAATCCGTTCGCATAATATGGGAGTTTGAAGTTAAGGAATGGTTGAGAAACCATCAAAATTTTCGCAAGTCTGATACTCGAAACCAATAACTACTATGGCCTAGGGCAAAAATGCACACACCGATGTAATCGGGCGAGTTTCTGCTTTCAGATGCAATAGGAATTTCTCGAGTTCGTCAATCCGTTCCATTAATATGGGAGTTTGAAGTTAAGGAATGGTTGAGAAACCATCAAAATTTTCGCATGTCTGATATTCGAAACCAATAACTACAATGGCCTAGGGGAAAATACACATACCGTTGTAATCGGGCGAATTTCTACTTTCAGATGAAACAGGAATTTCTCGAGTTCGTCCATCCGTTCGCGAGATATGGGAGTTTGAAGTTAAGGAATGGTTGAGAAACCATCAAAATTTCGCTGGTCTGATACTCGAAACCAATAACTGGAATGGCCTAGGGGAAAAGTACACACACCATTGTAATCGGGCGAGTTTCTACTTTCAGATGCAACAGGAATTTCTCGAGTTCGTCAAACCGTTCGCGAGATATGGGAGTTTGAAGTTAAGGAATGGTTGAGAAACCATCAAAATTTTCGCTGGTCTGATACTCGAAACCAATAAATGGAATGGCCTAGGGGAAAAGTACACACACCACTGCAATCGGGCGTGTTTCTACTTTCAGATGCAACAGGAATTTCTCAAGTTCGTGAATCCGTTCGCGAGATATGAGAGTTCGAACTTAAGGAATGGTTGAGAAACCATCAAAATTTTTGCAACCCTGATACACGAAACCAATAAATACTATGGCCTAGGGCAAAAATACACACACCGCTGTAATCGGGCGAGTTTCTACTTTCAGATGCAACAGGAATTTCTCGAGTTCGTCAACCCGTTCGCGAGATATGGGAGTTTGAAGTTAAGGAATGGTTGAGAAAAATCAAAAATTTCGCTGGTCTGATACTCGAAACCAATAACTGGAATGGCCTAGGGGAAAAGTACACACACCACTGCAATCGGGCGTGTTTCTACTTTCAGATGCAACAGGAATTTCTCGAGATCGTCAATCCGTTCGCGAGATATGGGGGTTAGAAGTTAAGGAATGTTTGAGAAACCATCAAAATTTTCGCAAGTCTGATTCCCGAAACCAATAACTACAACGGCCTAGGGGAAAAATACACATGCCGTTGTAATCGTGCGAGTTTCTACTTTCAGATGCAACAGGAATTTCTCGAGATCGTGAATCCGTTCGCGAGATATGGGAGTTTGAAGTTAAGGAACGGTTGAGAAACCATCAAAATTTTCGCAAGTCTGATACTCGAAACCAATAACTACTTTGGCCTAGGGCAAAAATATACATACCGTTGTAATCGGGCGAGTTTCTGCTTTCAGATGCAATAGGAATTTCTCGAGTTCGTCAATCCGTTCGCGAGATATGGGAGTTTGAAGTTAAGGAATGGTCGAGAAACCATCAAAAATTTCGCTGGTCTGATACTCGAAACAAATAACTACTTTGGCTTATCGCAAAAATACACATACCGTTGTAATCGGGCGAGTTTCTGCTTTCAGATGCAATAGGAATTTCTCGAGTTCGTCAATCCGTTCGCGAGATATGGGAGTTTGAAGTTAAGGAATGGTTGAGAAACCATCAAAAATTTCGCTGGTCTGATACTCGAAACCAATAACTGGAATGGCCTAGGGGAAAAGTACACTTACCGCTGTATTCGGGCGAGTTTCTACTTTCAGATGCAACAGGAATTTCTCGAGTTCGTCAATCCGTTCGCGAGATATGGGAGTTTGAAGTTGCGGAATAGTTGAGAAAGCATCAAAATTTTCGCTGGTCTGATACTCGAAACCAATAACTGGAATGGCCTAGGGGAAAAGTACACACACCACTGTAATCGGGCGTGTTTCTACTTTCAAATGCAACAGGAATTTCTCGAGATCGTCAATCCGTTCGCCAGATATGGGAGTTAGAAGTGAAGGAATGGTTGAGAAACCATCAAAATTTTCGCAAGTCTGATTCCCGAAACCAATAACTACAAAGGCCTAGGGGAAAAATTCACATGCAGTTGTAACCGTGCGAGTTTCTACTTTCAGGTGCAACAGGAATTTCTCGAGTTCGTGAATCCGTTCGCGAGATATGGGAGTTCGAAGTTAAGGAATGATTGAGAAACCATCAAAATTTTCGCAACCCTGATACTCGAAACCAATAAATACTATGGCCTAGGGGAAAAGTACACTCACCATTGTAATCGGACGAGTTTCTACTTTCAGATGCAACAGGAATTTCTCGAGTTCGTCAATCCGTTCGCGAGATATGGGAGTTTGAAGTTAAGGAATGGTTGAGAAAGCATCAAAATTTTCGCTGGTCTGATCCTCGAAACCAATAACTGGAATGGCCTAGGGGAAAAATACACATACCGTTGTAATCGTGCGAGTTTCTACTTTCAGATGGAACAGGAATTTCTCGAGTTCGTCAATCCGTTCCCGAGATATGGGAGTTCGAAGTTAAGGAATGGTTGAGAAACCATCAAAATTTTCGCAACCATGATACTCGAAACGAATATCTACTATGGCCTAGGGCAAAAATACACATACCGTTGTAATCGTGCGAGTTTCTACTTTCAGATGGAACAGGAATTTCTCGAGTTCGTCAATCCGTTCGCGAGATATGGAAATTCGAAGTTAAGGAATGGTTGAGAAACCATCAAAATTTTCGCAACCATGATACTCGAAACCAATAACTGGAATGGCCTAGGGGAAAAATACACATACCGTTGTAATCGTGCGAGTTTCTACTTTCAGATGGAACAGGAATTTCTCGAGTTCGTCAATCCGTTCGCGAGATATGGGAGTTCGAAGTTAAGGAATGGTTGAGAAACCATCAAAATTTTCGCAACCATGATACTCGAAACCAATACCTACTATGGCCTAGGGCAAAAATACATATACCGATGTAATCGGGCGAGTTTCTGCTTTCAGATGCAATAGGAATTTCTCGAGTTCGTCAATCCGTTCGCATAATATGGGAGTTTGAAGTTAAGGAATGGTTGAGAAACGATCAAAATTTTCGAATGTCTGATATTCGAAACCAATAACTACAATGGCCTAGGGGAAAAATACACATACCGTTGTAATCGGGCGAGTTTCTACTTTCAGATGAAACAGGAATTTCTCGAGTTCGTCAATCCGTTCGCGAGATATGGGAGTTTGAAGTTAAGGAATGGTTGAGAAAAAATCAAAAATTTCGCTGGTCTGATACTCGAAACCAATAACTGGAATGGCCTAGGGGAAAAGTACACACACCACTGCAATCGGGCGTGTTTCTACTTTCAGATGCAACAGGAATTTCTCGAGATCGTCAATCCGTTCGCGAGATATGGGGGTTAGAAGTTAAGGAATGTTTGAGAAACCATCAAAATTTTCGCAAGTCTGATTCCCGAAACCAATAACTACAACGGCCTAGGGGAAAAATACACATGCCGTTGTAATCGTGCGAGTTTCTACTTTCAGATGCAACAGGAATTTCTCGAGATCGTGAATCCGTTCGCGAGATATGGGAGTTTGAAGTTAAGGAACGGTTGAGAAACCATCAAAATTTTCGCAAGTCTGATACTCGAAACCAATAACTACTTTGGCCTAGGGCAAAAATATACATACCGTTGTAATCGGGCGAGTTTCTGCTTTCAGATGCAATAGGAATTTCTCGAGTTCGTCAATCCGTTCGCGAGATATGGGAGTTTGAAGTTAAGGAATGGTCGCGAAACCATCAAAAATTTCGCTGGTCTGATACTCGAAACAAATAACTACTTTGGCTTATCGCAAAAATACACATACCGTTGTAATCGGGCGAGTTTCTGCTTTCAGATGCAATAGGAATTTCTCGAGTTCGTCAATCCGTTCGCGAGATATGGGAGTTTGAAGTTAAGGAATGGTTGAGAAACCATCAAAAATTTCGCTGGTCTGATACTCGAAACCAATAACTGGAATGGCCTAGGGGAAAAGTACACTTACCGCTGTATTCGGGCGAGTTTCTACTTTCAGATGCAACAGGAATTTCTCGAGTTCGTCAATCCGTTCGCGAGATATGGGAGTTTGAAGTTGCGGAATAGTTGAGAAAGCATCAAAATTTTCGCTGGTCTGATACTCGAAACCAATAACTGGAATGGCCTAGGGGAAAAGTACACACACCACTGTAATCGGGCGTGTTTCTACTTTCAAATGCAACAGGAATTTCTCGAGATCGTCAATCCGTTCGCCAGATATGGGAGTTAGAAGTGAAGGAATGGTTGAGAAACCATCAAAATTTTCGCAAGTCTGATTCCCGAAACCAATAACTACAAAGGCCTAGGGGAAAAATTCACATGCAGTTGTAACCGTGCGAGTTTCTACTTTCAGGTGCAACAGGAATTTCTCGAGTTCGTGAATCCGTTCGCGAGATATGGGAGTTCGAAGTTAAGGAATGATTGAGAAACCATCAAAATTTTCGCAACCCTGATACTCGAAACCAATAAATACTATGGCCTAGGGGAAAAGTACACTCACCATTGTAATCGGACGAGTTTCTACTTTCAGATGCAACAGGAATTTCTCGAGTTCGTCAATCCGTTCGCGAGATATGGGAGTTTGAAGTTAAGGAATGGTTGAGAAAGCATCAAAATTTTCGCTGGTCTGATCCTCGAAACCAATAACTGGAATGGCCTAGGGGAAAAATACACATACCGTTGTAATCGTGCGAGTTTCTACTTTCAGATGGAACAGGAATTTCTCGAGTTCGTCAATCCGTTCCCGAGATATGGGAGTTCGAAGTTAAGGAATGGTTGAGAAACCATCAAAATTTTCGCAACCATGATACTCGAAACGAATATCTACTATGGCCTAGGGCAAAAATACACATACCGTTGTAATCGTGCGAGTTTCTACTTTCAGATGGAACAGGAATTTCTCGAGTTCGTCAATCCGTTCGCGAGATATGGAAATTCGAAGTTAAGGAATGGTTGAGAAACCATCAAAATTTTCGCAACCATGATACTCGAAACCAATAACTGGAATGGCCTAGGGGAAAAATACACATACCGTTGTAATCGTGCGAGTTTCTACTTTCAGATGGAACAGGAATTTCTCGAGTTCGTCAATCCGTTCGCGAGATATGGGAGTTCGAAGTTAAGGAATGGTTGAGAAACCATCAAAATTTTCGCAACCATGATACTCGAAACCAATACCTACTATGGCCTAGGGCAAAAATACATATACCGATGTAATCGGGCGAGTTTCTGCTTTCAGATGCAATAGGAATTTCTCGAGTTCGTCAATCCGTTCGCATAATATGGGAGTTTGAAGTTAAGGAATGGTTGAGAAACGATCAAAATTTTCGAATGTCTGATATTCGAAACCAATAACTACAATGGCCTAGGGGAAAAATACACATACCGTTGTAATCGGGCGAGTTTCTACTTTCAGATGAAACAGGAATTTCTCGAGTTCGTCAATCCGTTCGCGAGATATGGGAGTTTGAAGTTTAGGAATGTTTGAGAAACCATCAAAAATTTCGCTGGTCGGATACTCGAAACCAAAAACTGGAATGGCCTAGGGGAAAAGTACACACACCACTGTAATGGGGCGAGTTTCTACTTTCAGATGCAACAGGTATTTCTCGAGTTCGTCAATCCGTTCGCGAGATATGGGAGTTTGAAATTAAGGAATGGTTGAGAAACCATCAAAATTTTCGCAAGTCTGATACTCGAAACCAATAACTACTATGGCCTAGGGCAAAAATACACATACCGTTGTAATCGGGCGAGTTTCTGCTTTCAGATGCAATAGGAATTTCTCGAGTTCGTCAATCCGTTCGCGAGATATGGGAGTTTGAAATGAAGGAGTGGTTGACAAACCATGAAAATTTTCGCAAGTCTGATACTCGAAACCAATAACTACAATGGCCTATGGGAAAAATACACATACCGTTGTAACCGGGCGAATTTCTACTTTCAGATGAAACAGGAATTTCTCGAGTTCGTCTATCCGTTCGCAAGATATGGGAGTTTGAAGTTAAGGAACGGTTGAGAAACCATCAAAATTTTCGCAAGTCTGATACTCGAAACCAATAACTACAATGGCCTAGGGGAAAAATACACATACCGTTGTAATCGGGCGAGTTTCTGCTTTCAGATGCAAGAAGAACTTGTCGAGTTCGTCAATCCGTTCGCGAGATATGGGAGTTTGAAATTAAGGAATGGTTGAGAAACCATCAAAATTTTCGCTGGTCTGATACTCGAAACCAATAACTGGAATGGCCTAGGGGAAAAGTAAACATACCGTTGAAATCGGGCGAGTTTCTGCTGTCAGATGCAATAGGAATTTCTCGTGTTCGTCAATCCGTTCGCGCGATATGGGAGTTTGAAGTTAAGGAATGGTTGAGAAACCATCAAAATTTTTGCAAGTCTGATACTCGAAACCAATAACTACTATGGCCTAGGGCAAAAATGCACACACCGATGTAATCGGGCGAGTTTCTGCTTTCAGATGCAATAGGAATTTCTCGTGTTCGTCAATCCGTTCGCATAATATGGGAGTTTGAAGTTAAGGAATGGTTGAGAAACCATCAAAATTTTCGCAAGTCTGATACTCGAAACCAATAACTACTATGGCCTAGGGCAAAAATGCACACACCGATGTAATCGGGCGAGTTTCTGCTTTCAGATGCAATAGGAATTTCTCGAGTTCGTCAATCCGTTCCATTAATATGGGAGTTTGAAGTTAAGGAATGGTTGAGAAACCATCAAAATTTTCGCATGTCTGATATTCGAAACCAATAACTACAATGGCCTAGGGGAAAATTCACATACCGTTGTAATCGGGCGAATTTCTACTTTCAGATGAAACAGGAATTTCTCGAGTTCGTCCATCCGTTCGCGAGATATGGGAGTTTGAAGTTAAGGAATGGTTGAGAAACCATCAAAAATTTCGCTGGTCTGATACTCGAAACCAATAACTGGAATGGCCTAGGGGAAAAGTACACACACCATTGTAATCGGGCGAGTTTCTACTTTCAGATGCAACAGGAATTTCTCGAGTTCGTCAAACCGTTCGCGAGATATGGGAGTTTGAAGTTAAGGAATGGTTGAGAAACCATCAAAATTTTCGCTGGTCTGATACTCGAAACCAATAAATGGAATGGCCTAGGGGAAAAGTACACACACCACTGCAATCGGGCGTGTTTCTACTTTCAGATGCCACAGGAATTTCTCGAGATCGTCAATCCGTTCGCGAGATATGGGGGTTAGAAGTTAAGGAATGGTTGAGAAACCATCAAAATTTTCGCAAGTCTGATTCCCGAAACCAATAACTACAAAGGCCTAGGGGAAAAATACACATGCCGTTGTAATCGTGCGAGTTTCTACTTTCAGATGCAACAGGAATTTCTCAAGTTCGTGAATCCGTTCGCGAGATATGAGAGTTCGAACTTAAGGAATGGTTGAGAAACCATCAAAATTTTTGCAACCCTGATACACGAAACCAATAAATACTATGGCCTAGGGCAAAAATACACACACCGCTGTAATCGGGCGAGTTTCTACTTTCAGTTGCAATAGGAATTTCTCGAGTTCGTCAATCCGTTCGCGAGATATGGGAGTTTGAAATGAAGGAGTGGTTGACAAACCATCAAAATTTTCGCAAGTCTGATACTCGAATCCCATAACTACTATGGGTTAGGGGAAAAGTACACACACCATTGTAATGGGGCGAGTTTCTACTTTCAGAAGCAACAGGAACTTCGGGAGTTCGTCAATCCGTTCGCGAGATATGGAAGTTTGAAATTAAGGAATGGTTGAGAAACCATCAAAATTTTCGCAAGTCTGATACTCGAAACCAATAACTACAATGGCCTATGGGAAAAATACACATACCGTTGTAACCGGGCGAATTTCTACTTTCAGATGAAACAGGAATTTCTCGAGTTCGTCTATCCGTTCGCAAGATATGGGAGTTTGAAGTTAAGGAATGGTTGAGAAACCATCAAAATTTTCGCAAGTCTGATACTCGAAACCAATAACTACAATGGCCTAGGGGAAAAATACACATACCGTTGTAATCGGGCGAGTCTCTGCTTTCAGATGCAAGAAGAACTTGTCGAGTTCGTCAATCCGTTCGCGAGATATGGGAGTTTGAAATTAAGGAATGGTTGAGAAACCATCAAAATTTTCGCTGGTCTGATACTCGAAACCAATAACTGGAATGGCCTAGGGGAAAAGTAAACATACCGTTGAAATCGGGCGAGTTTCTGCTGTCAGATGCAGTAGGAATTTCTCGTGTTCGTCAATCCGTTCGCGCGATATGGGAGTTTGAAGTTAAGGAATGGTTGAGAAACCATCAAAATTTTTGCAAGTCTGATACTCGAAACCAATAACTACTATGGCCTAGGGCAAAAATGCACACACCGATGTAATCGGGCGAGTTTCTGCTTTCAGATGCAATAGGAATTTCTCGAGTTCGTCAATCCGTTCGCATAATATGGGAGTTTGAAGTTAAGGAATGGTTGAGAAACCATCAAAATTTTCGCAAGTCTGATACTCGAAACCAATAACTACTATGGCCTAGGGCAAAAATGCACACACCGATGTAATCGGGCGAGTTTCTGCTTTCAGATGCAATAGGAATTTCTCGAGTTCGTCAATCCGTTCCATTAATATGGGAGTTTGAAGTTAAGGAATGGTTGAGAAACCATCAAAATTTTCGCATGTCTGATATTCGAAACCAATAACTACAATGGCCTAGGGGAAAATACACATACCGTTGTAATCGGGCGAATTTCTACTTTCAGATGAAACAGGAATTTCTCGAGTTCGTCCATCCGTTCGCGAGATATGGGAGTTTGAAGTTAAGGAATGGTTGAGAAACCATCAAAAATTTCGCTGGTCTGATACTCGAAACCAATAACTGGAATGGCCTAGGGGAAAAGTACACACACCATTGTAATCGGGCGAGTTTCTACTTTCAGATGCAACAGGAATTTCTCGAGTTCGTGAATCCGTTCGCGAGATATGAGAGTTCGAACTTAAGGAATGGTTGAGAAACCATCAAAATTTTTGCAACCCTGATACACGAAACCAATAAATACTATGGCCTAGGGCAAAAATACACACACCGCTGTAATCGGGCGAGTTTCTACTTTCAGATGCAACAGGAATTTCTCGAGTTCGTCAATCCGTTCGCGAGATATGGGAGTTTGAAGTTAAGGAATGGTTGAGAAACCATCAAAAATTTCGCTGGTCTGATACTCGAAACCAATAACTGGAATGGCCTAGGGGAAAAGTACACACACCACTGCAATCGGGCGTGTTTCTACTTTCAGATGCAACAGGAATTTCTCGAGATCGTCAATCCGTTCGCGAGATATGGGGGTTAGAAGTTAAGGAATGTTTGAGAAACCATCAAAATTTTCGCAAGTCTGATTCCCGAAACCAATAACTACAACGGCCTAGGGGAAAAATACACATGCCGTTGTAATCGTGCGAGTTTCTACTTTCAGATGCAACAGGAATTTCTCGAGATCGTGAATCCGTTCGCGAGATATGGGAGTTTGAAGTTAAGGAACGGTTGAGAAACCATCAAAAATTTCGCTGGTCTGATACTCGAAACCAATAACTGGAATGGCCTAGGGGAAAAGTACACTTACCGCTGTATTCGGGCGAGTTTCTACTTTCAGATGCAACAGGAATTTCTCGAGTTCGTCAATCCGTTCGCGAGATATGGGAGTTTGAAGTTGCGGAATAGTTGAGAAAGCATCAAAATTTTCGCTGGTCTGATATTCGAAACCAATAACTGGAATGGCCTAGGGGAAAAGTACACACACCACTGTAATCGGGCGTGTTTCTACTTTCAAATGCAACAGGAATTTCTCGAGATCGTCAATCCGTTCGCCAGATATGGGAGTTAGAAGTGAAGGAATGGTTGAGAAACCATCAAAATTTTCGCAAGTCTGATTCCCGAAACCAATAACTACAAAGGCCTAGGGGAAAAATTCACATGCAGTTGTAACCGTGCGAGTTTCTACTTTCAGGTGCAACAGGAATTTCTCGAGTTCGTGAATCCGTTCGCGAGATATGGGAGTTCGAAGTTAAGGAATGATTGAGAAACCATCAAAATTTTCGCAACCCTGAGACTCGAAACCAATAAATACTATGGCCTAGGGGAAAAGTACACTCACCATTGTAATCGGACGAGTTTCTACTTTCAGATGCAACAGGAATTTCTCGAGTTCGTCAATCCGTTCGCGAGATATGGGAGTTTGAAGTTAAGGAATGGTTGAGAAAGCATCAAAATTTTCGCTGGTCTGATCCTCGAAACCAATAACTGGAATGGCCTAGGGGAAAAATACACATACCGTTGTAATCGTGCGAGTTTCTACTTTCAGATGGAACAGGAATTTCTCGAGTTCGTCAATCCGTTCGCGAGATATGGGAGTTCGAAGTTAAGGAATGGTTGAGAAACCATCAAAATTTTCGCAACCATGATACTCGAAACGAATATCTACTATGGCCTAGGGCAAAAATACACACACCGCTGTAATCGGGCGAGTTTCTACTTTCAGATGCAACAGGAATTTCTCGAGATCGTCAATCCGTTCGCGAGATATGGGAGTTTGAAATTAAAGAATGGTTGAGAAACCATCAAAATATTCGCAACCCTGATACTCGAAACCAATAACTACTATGGCCTAGGGCAAAAGTACACTTACCGCTGTATTCGGGCGAGTTTCTACTTTCAGATGCAACAGGAATTTCTCGAGTTCGTCAATCCGTTCGCCAGATATGGGAGTTAGAAGTTAAGGAATGGTTGAGAAACCATCAAAATTTTCGCAACCGTGATACTCGAAACCAATAACTGGAATGGCCTAGGGGAAAAATACACATACCGTTGTAATCGTGCGAGTTTCTACTTTCAGATGGAACAGGAATTTCTCGAGTTCGTCAATCCGTTCGCGAGATATGGGAATTCGAAGTTAAGGAATGGTTGAGAAACCATCAAAATTTTCGCAACCATGATACTCGAAACCAATAACTGGAATGGCCTAGGGGAAAAATACACATACCGTTGTAATCGTGCGAGTTTCTACTTTCAGATGGAACAGGAATTTCTCGAGTTCGTCAATCCGTTCGCGAGATATGGGAGTTCGAAGTTAAGGAATGGTTGAGAAACCATCAAAATTTTCGCAACCATGATACTCGAAACCAATACCTACTATGGCCTAGGGCAAAAATACACACACCACCTGTAATCGGGCGAGTTTCTACTTTCAGATGCAACAGGAATTTCTCGAGATCGTCAATCCGTTCGCGAGATATGGGAGTTTGAAATTAAGGAATGGTTGAGAAACCATCAAAATATTCGCAACCCTGATACTCGAAACCAATAACTACTATGGCCTAGGGCAAAAGTACACTTACCGCTGTATTCGGGCGAGTTTCTACTTTCAGATGCAACAGGAATTTCTCGAGTTCGTCAATCCGTTCGCGAGATATGGGAGTTTGAAGTTGTGGAATGGTTCAGAAAGCATCAAAATTTTCGCTGGTCTGATACTCGAAACCAATAACTGGAATGGCCTAGGGGAAAAGTACACACACCATTGTAATCGTGCGAGTTTCTACTTTCAGATGCAACAGGAATTTCTCAAGTTCGTCAATCCGTTCGCGAGATATGGGAGTTTGAAGTTGTGGAATGGTTCAGAAAGCATCAAAATTTTCGCTGGTCGGATACTCGAAACCAATAACTGGAATGGCCTAGGGGAAAAGTACACACACCACTGTAATCGGGCGTGTCTCTACTTTCAGATGCAACAGGAATTTCTCGAGATCGTCAATCCGTTCGCGAGATATGGGAGTTCGAAGTTAAGGAATGGTTGAGAATCCATCAAAATTTTCGCAACCATGATACTCGAAACCAATATCTACTATGGCCTAGGGCAAAAATACACACACCGCTGTAATCGGGCCAGTTTCTACTTTCAGATGCAACAGGAATTTCTCGAGATCGTCAATCCGTTCGCGAGATATGGGGGTTAGAAGTTAAGGAATGGTTGAGAAACCATCAAAATTTTCGCAAGTCTGATTCCCGAAACCAATAACTACAAAGGCCAAGGGGAAAAATACACATGCCGTTGTAATCGTGCGAGTTTCTACTTTCAGATGCAACAGGAATTTCTCAAGTTCGAGAATCCGTTCGCGAAATATGGGAGTTCGAAGTTAAGGAATGGTTGAGAAACCATCAAAATTTTTGCAACCCTGATACTCGAAACCAATAAATACTATGGCCTAGGGCAAAAATACACACACCGCTGTAATCGGGCGAGTTTCTACTTTCAGATGCAACAGGAATTTCTCGAGTTCGTCAATCCGTTCGCGAGATATGGGAGTTCGAAGTTAAGGAATGGTTGAGAATCCATCAAAATTTTCGCAACCATGATACTCGAAACCAATATCTATTATGGCCTAGGGCAAAAATACACACACCGCTGTAATCTGGCGAGTTTCTACTTTCAGATGCAACAGGAATTTCTCGTGATCGTCAATCGGTTCGCGATATATGGGAGTTTTAAGTTAAGGAATGGTTGAGAAACCATCAAAAATTTCGCTGGTCTGATACTCGAAACCAATAACTGGAATGGCCTAGGGAAAAAATACACATGCCGTTGTAATCGTGCGAGTTTCTACTTTCATATGCAACAGGAATTTCTCGAGTTCGTCAATCCGTTCGAGAGATATGGGAGTTCGAAGTTAAGGAATGGTTGAGAAACCATCAAAATTTTTGCAACCCTGATACTCGAAACCAATAAATACTATGGCCTAGGGAAAAAATACACACACCGCTGTAATCGGGCGAGTTTCTACTTTCAGATGCAACAGGAATTTCTCGAGTTCGTCAAACCGTTCGCGAGATATGGGAGTTTGAAGTTAAGGAATGGTTGAGAAACCATCAAAATTTTCGATGGTCTGATACTCGAAACCAATAACTGGAATGGCCTAGGGGAAAAGTACACACACCACTGCAATCGGGCGTGTTTCTACTTTCAGATGCAAGAGGAATTTCTCGAGATCGTCAATCCGCTCGCGAGATATAGGAGTTTGAAATTAAGAAATGGTTGAGAAACCATCAAAGTTTTCGCAAGTCTGATTCCCGAAACCAATAACTACAAAGGCCTAGGGGAAAAATACACATGCCGTTGTAATCGTCCGAGTTTCTACTTTCAGATGCAACAGGAATTTCTCAAGTTCGTCAATCCGTTCGCGAGATATGGGAGTTTGAAGTTGTGGAATGGTTTAGAAAGCATCAAAATTTTCGCTGGTCTGATACTCGAAACCAATAAGTGGAATGGCCTAGGGGAAAAGTACTCACACCACTGTAATCGGGCGTGTCTCTACTTTCAGATGCAACAGGAATTTCTCGAGATCGTCAATCCGTTCGCCAAATATGGGAGTTCGAGGTTAAGGAATGATTGAAAAACCATCAAAATTTTCGCAACCATGATACTCGAAACCAATATCTACTATGGCCTAGGGCAAAAATACACACACCGCTGTAATCGGGCGAGTTTCTACTTTCAGATGCAACAGGAATTTCTCGGGATCGTCAATCCGTTCGCGAGATATGGGAGTTTGAAATTAAGGAATGGTTGAGAAACCATCAAAATATTCGAAACCATGATACTCGAAACCAATAACTACTATGGCCTAGGGCAAAAGTACACTTACCGCTGTATTCGGGCGAGTTTCTACTTTCACATGCAACAGGAATTTCTCGAGATCGTCAATCCGTTCGAGAGATATGGGAGTTCGAAGTTAAGGAATGGTTGAGAAACCATCAAAAATTTCGCTGGTCTGATACTCGAAACCAATAACTGGAATGGCCTAGGGGACAAGTACACACACCATTGTAATCGGGCGAGTTTCTACTTTCAGATGCAACAGGAATTTCTCGAGTTCGTCAAACCGTACGCGAGATATGGGAGTTTGAAGTGAAGGAATGGTTGAGAAACCATCAAAATTTTCGCTGGTCTGATACTCGAAACCAATAAATGGAATGCCCTAGGGGAAAAGTACACACACCACTGCAATCAGGCGTGTTTCTACTTTCAGATGCAACAGGAATTTCTCGAGATCGTCAATCCGTTCGCGAGATATGGGAGTTTGAAGTTTAGGAATTGTTGAGAAACCATCAAAAATTTCGCTGGTCTGATACTCGAAACCAATAACTGGAATGGCCTAGGGGAAAAGTACACTTACCGCTGTATTCAGGCGAGTTTCTACTTTCAGGTGCAACAGGAATTTCTCGAGTTCGCGATTCCGTTCGCGAGATATGGGAGTTCGAAATTAAGGAATGGTTGAGAAACCATCAAAAATTTCGCTGGTCTGATACTCGAAACCAATAACTGAAATGGCCTAGGGGAAAAGTACACACACCACTGCAATCGGGCGTGTTTCTACTTTCAGATGCAACAGGAATTTCTCGAGTTCATCAATCCGTTCGCGAGATATGGGAGTATGAAGTTAAGGAATGGTCGGAAACCATCAAAAATTTCGCTGGTCTGATACTCGAAACCAATAACTGGAATGGCCTAGGGGAAAACTACACACACCACTGCAATCGGGCGTGTTTCTACTTTCAGATGCAACAGGAATTTCTCGAGATCGTCAATCCGTTCGCGAGATATGGGAGTTTGAAATTAAGGAATGGTTGAGAAACCATCAAAATATTCGCAACTCTGATACTCGATACCAATAACTACTATGGCCTATGGCAAAAGTACACTTACCGCTATAATCGGTTGAGTTTCTACTTTCAGATGCAACAGGAATTTCTCGAGATCGTCAATCCGTTCGCGAGATATGGGAGTTTGAAATTAAGGAATGGTTCAGAAACCATCAAAATATTCGCAACCATGATACTCGAAACCAATAACAACTATGGCCTAGGGCAAAAGTACACTTACCGCTGTATTCGGGCGAGTTTCTACTTTCAGATGCAACAGGAATTTCTCGAGTTCGTCAATCCGTTCGCCAGATATGGGAGTTTGAAATGAAGGAATGGTTGAGAAACCATCAAAATTTTCGCAAGTCTGATAATCGAAACCAATAACTACTATGGCCTAGGGGAAAAGTACACTCACCATTGTAATCGGGCGAGTTTCTACTTTCAGATGCAACAGGAATTTCTCGAGTTCGTCAATCCGTTCGCGAGATATGGGAGTTTGAAGTTAAGGAATGGTTGGAAACCATCAAAAATTTCGCTGGTCTGATACTCGAAACCAATAACTGGAATGGCCTAGGGGAAAACTACACACACCACTGTAATCGGGCGTGTTTCTACTTTCAGATGCAACAGGAATTTCTCGAGTTCGTCAATCCGTTCGCGAGATATGGGAGTTTGAAGTTAAGGAATGGCTGAGAAACCATCAAAAATTTCGCTGGTCTGATACTCGAAACCAATAACAGGAATGGCCTAGGGGAAAAGTACACACACCATTGTAATGGGGCGAGTTTCTACTTTCCGATGCAACAGGAATTTCACGAGTTCGTCAAATCGTTCGCTAGATATGGGAGTTTGAAATTAAGGAATGGTTGAGAAACCATCAAAATTTTCACAAGTCTGATACTCGAAACCAATAACTACTATGGCCTAGGGCAAAAATACACATACCGTTGTAATCGTGCGAGTTTCTACTTTCAGATGCAACAGGAATTTCTCGAGTTCGTCAATCCGTTCGCGAGAAATGGGACTTTTAAGTTAAGGAATGGTTGAGAAACCATCAAAAATTTCGCTGGTCTGATACTCGAAACCAATAACTGGAATGGCCTAGGGGAAAAGTACACACACCACTGTAATCGGGCGTGTTTCTACTTTCAGATGCAACAGGAATGTCTCGAGATCGCCAATCCGTTCGCCAGATATGGGAGTTAGAAGTGAAGGAATGGTTGAGAAACCATCAAAATTTTCGCAAGTCTGATTCCCGAAACCAATAACTACAAAGGCCTAGGGGAAAAATACACATGCAATTGTAATCGTGCGAGTTTCTACTTTCAGATGCAACAGGAATTTCTCGAGTTCGTGAATCCGTTCGCGAGAAATGGGAGTTCGAAGTTAAGGAATGGTTGAGAAACCATCAAAATTTTCGCAAGTCTGATACTCGAAACCAATAACTGGAATGGCCTAGGGGAAAAGTACACACACCACTGAAATCGGGCGTGTTTCTACTTTCAGATGCAACAGGAATTTCTCGAGTTCGTCAATCCGTTCGCGAGATATGGGAGTTTGAAGTTAAGGAATGGTTGAGAAACCATCAAAAATTTCGCTGGTCTGATACTCGAAACCAATAACTGGAATGGCCTAGGGGAAAAGTACACACACCATTGTAAGCGGGCGAGTTTCTACTTTCAGATGCAACAGGAGTTTCTCGAGTTCGTCAAACCGTTCGCGAGATATGGGAGTTTGAAGTTAAGGAATGGTTGAGAAACCATCAAAAATTTCGCTGGTCTGATACTCGAAACCAATAACTACTATGGCCTAGGGCAAAAATACACATACCGTTGTAATCGGGCGTGTTTCTACTTTCAGATGCCACAAGAATTTCTCGAGTTCGTCAGAACGTTCGCGAGATATGGGAGTTTGAAGTTAAGGAATGGTTGAGAAACCATCAAAATTTTCGCTGCTCTGATACTCGAAACCAATAACTGGAATGGCCTATGGGAAAAGTACACACGCCATTGTAATCGGGCGAGTTTCTGCTTTCAGATGCAACATGAATTTCTTGAGTTCGTCGATCCATTCCCGAGATATGGGAGTTTGAATTTAAGGAACGGTTAAGAAACCATTAAAATTTTCGCATGTCTGATACTCGAAACCAATAACTACTATGGCCTAGGGCAAAAATACACATACCGTTGTAATCGGGCGAGTTTCTGCTTTCAGATGCAATAGGAATTTCTCGAGTTCGTCAATCCGTTCGCGTGATATGGGAGTTTGAAGTAATGGAATGGTTGAGAAACCATCAAAATTTTCGCATGTCTGATACTTGAAACCAATAACTACAATGGCCAAGGGGAAAAATACACATACCGTTGTAATCGTGCGAGTTTCTACTTTCAGATGCAACAGGAATTTCTGGAGATTGTGAATCCGTTCGCGAGATATGGGAGTTTGAAGTTAAGGAACGGTTGAGAAACCATAAAAATTTTCGCAAGTCTGATACTCGAAACCAATAACTACTATGGCCTAGGGCAAAAATACACATACCGTTGTAATCGGGCGAGTTTCTGCTTTCAGATGCAATAGGAATTTCTCGAGTTCGTCAATCCGTTCGCGTGATATGGGAGTTTGAAGTAAAGGAATGGTTGAGAAACCATCAAAATTTTCGCATGTCTGATACTCGAAACCGATAACTACAATGGCCTAGGGGAAAAATACACATACCGTTGTAATCGGGCGAGTTTCTACTTTCAGATGAAACAGGAATTTCTCGAGTTCGTCAATCCGTTCGCGAGATATGGGAGTTTGTATATAAGGAATGGTTGAGAAACCATCAAAAATTTCGCTGTTCTGATACTCGAAACAAATAACTGGAATGGCCTAGGGGAAAAGTACACACACCATTGTAATGGGGCGAGTTTCTACTTTCCGATGCAGCAGGAATTTCTCGAGTTCGTCAATTCGTTCGCGAGATATGGGAGTTTGAAATTAAGGAATGGTTGAGAAACCATCAAGATTTTCGCAAGTCTGATACTCCAAACCAATAACTACTATGGCCTAGGGGAAAAATACACATACCGTTGTAATCGTGCGAGTTTCTACTTTCAGATGCAACAGGAATTTCTGGAGATTGTGAATCCGTTCGCGAGATATGGGAGTTTGAAGTTAAGGAATGGTTGAGAAACCATCAAAATTTTCGCATGTCTGATACTCGAAACCAATAACTGGAATTGCCTAGGGGAAAAGTACACTTACCGCTGTATTCGGGCGAGTTTCTACTTTCAGATGCAACAGGAATTTCTCGAGTGCGTCAATGCGTTCGCGAGATATGGGAGTTTGAAGTTAAGGAATGGTTAAGAAACCATCAAAATTTTCGCTGGTCTGATACTCGAAACCAATAACTGGAATGGCCTAGGGGAAAAGTACACACGCCACTGTAATCGGGCGTGTTTCTACTTTCAGATGCAACAGGAATTTCCCGAGATCGTCAATCCGTTCGCCAGATATGGGAGTTAGAAGTGAAGGAATGGTTGAGAAACCATCAAAATTTTCGCAAGTCTGATTCCCGAAACCGATAACTACAAAGGCCTAGGGGAAAAATACACATGCAGTTGTAATCGTGCGAGTTTCTACTTTCGGATGCAACAGGAATTTCTCGAGTTCGTGAATCCGTTCGCGAGATATAGGAGTTCGAAGTTAAGGAATGGTTGAGAAACCATCAAAATTTTCGCTGGTCTGATACTCGAAACCAATAACTGGAATGGCCTAGGGGAAAAGTAGACACACCATTGTAATCGGGCGAGTTTCTACTTTCAGATGCAACAGGAATTTCTCGAGTTCGTCAATCCGTTCGCGAGATATGGGAGTTAGAATTTAAGGAATGTTTGAGAAACCATCAAAATTTTCGCAAGTCTGATTCCCGAAACCAATAACTACAAACGCCTAGGGGAAAAATGCACATGCCGTTGTAATCGTGCGAGCTTCTACTTTCAGATGCAACAGGAATTTCTCGAGTTCGTCAATCCGTTCGCGAGATATGGGAGTTTGAAGTTAAGGAATGGTTGAGAAACCATCAAAATTTTCGCAAGTCTGATACTCGAAACCAATAACTACTATGGCATAGGGCAAAAATACACACACCGTTGTAACCGGGCGAGTTTCTGCTTTCAGATGCAATAAGAATTTCTAGAGTTCGTACAGTTCGTTTGCGAGATATGGGAGTTTGAAGTTAAGATATGGTTGAGAAACCATCAAAATTTTCGCTGGTCTGATACTCGAAACCAATAACTGGAATGGCCAAGGGGAAAAGTACACACACCATTGTAATCGGGCGAGTTTCTACTTTCAGATGCAACAGGAATTTCTCGAGTTCGTCAATCCGTTCGCGAGATATGGGAGTTAGAATTTAAGGAATGGTTGAGAAACCATCAAAATTTTCGCAAATCTGATTCCCGAAACCAATAACTACAAAGGCCTAGGGGAAAAATACAAATGCAGTTGTAATCGTGCGAGTTTCTACTTTCAGATGCAACAGGAATTTCCCGAGTTCGTGAATCCGTTCGCGAGATATAGGAGTTCGAAGTTAAGGAATGGTTGAGAAACCATCAAAATTTTCGCTGGTCTGATACTCGAAACCAATAACTGGAATGGCCTAGGGGAAAAGTACACACAACATTGTAATCGGGCGAGTTTCTACTTTCAGATGCAACAGGAATTTCTCGAGTTCGTCAATCTGTTCGCGAGATATGGGAGTTAGAATTTAAGGAATGGTTGAGAAACCATCAAAATTTTCGCAAGTCTGATTCCCGAAACCAATAACTGGAATGACCTAGGGGAAAAGTACACACACCATTGTAATCGGGCGAGTTTCTTCTTCCAGATGCAACAGGAATTTCTCGAGTTCGTCAATCCGTTCGCGAGATACGGGAGTTAGAATTTAAGGAATGGTTGAGAAACCATCAAAATTTTCGCAAGTCTGATTCCCGAAACCAATAACTACAAAGGCCTAGATGAAAAATACACATGCCGTTGTAATCGTGCGAGTTTCTACTTTCAGATGCAACAGGAATTTCTCGAGTACGTGAATCCGTTCGCGAGATATAGGAGTTCGAAGTTAAGGAATGGTTGAGAAACCATCAAAATTTTCGCTGGTCTGATACTCGAAACCAATAACTGGAATGGCCTAGGGGAAAAATACACATACCGTTGTAATCGTGCGAGTTTCTACTTTCAGATGCAACAGGAATTTCTGGAGATTGTGAATCCGTTCGCGAGATATGGGAGTTTGAAGTTAAGGAACGGTTGAGAAACCATAAAAATTTTCGCAAGTCTGATACTCGAAACCAATAACTACTATGGCCTAGGGCAAAAATACACATACCGTTGTAATCGGGCGAGTTTCTGCTTTCAGATGCAATAGGAATTTCTCGAGTTCGTCAATCCGTTCGCGTGATATGGGAGTTTGAAGTAAAGGAATGGTTGAGAAACCATCAAAATTTTCGCATGTCTGATACTCGAAACCGATAACTACAATGGCCTAGGGGAAAAATACACATACCGTTGTAATCGGGCGAGTTTCTACTTTCAGATGAAACAGGAATTTCTCGAGTTCGTCAATCCGTTCGCGAGATATGGGAGTTTGTATATAAGGAATGGTTGAGAAACCATCAAAAATTTCGCTGGTCTGATACTCGAAACAAATAACTGGAATGGCCTAGGGGAAAAGTACACACACCATTGTAATGGGGCGAGTTTCTACTTTCCGATGCAGCAGGAATTTCTCGAGTTCGTCAATTCGTTCGCGAGATATGGGAGTTTGAAATTAAGGAATGGTTGACAAACCATCAAGATTTTCGCAAGTCTGATACTCCAAACCAATAACTACTATGGCCTAGGGGAAAAATACACATACCGTTGTAATCGTGCGAGTTTCTACTTTCAGATGCAACAGGAATTTCTGGAGATTGTGAATCCGTTCGCGAGATATGGGAGTTTGAAGTTAAGGAATGGTTGAGAAACCATCAAAATTTTCGCATGTCTGATACTCGAAACCAATAACTGGAATTGCCTAGGGGAAAAGTACACTTACCGCTGTATTCGGGCGAGTTTCTACTTTCAGATGCAACAGGAATTTCTCGAGTGCGTCAATGCGTTCGCGAGATATGGGAGTTTGAAGTTAAGGAATGGTTAAGAAACCATCAAAATTTTCGCTGGTCTGATACTCGAAACCAATAACTGGAATGGCCTAGGGGAAAAGTACACACGCCACTGTAATCGGGCGTGTTTCTACTTTCAGATGCAACAGGAATTTCCCGAGATCGTCAATCCGTTCGCCAGATATGGGAGTTAGAAGTGAAGGAATGGTTGAGAAACCATCAAAATTTTCGCAAGTCTGATTCCCGAAACCGATAACTACAAAGCCCTAGGGGAAAAATACACATGCAGTTGTAATCGTGCGAGTTTCTACTTTCGGATGCAACAGGAATTTCTCGAGTTCGTGAATCCGTTCGCGAGATATAGGAGTTCGAAGTTAAGGAATGGTTGAGAAACCATCAAAATTTTCGCTGGTCTGATACTCGAAACCAATAACTGGAATGGCCTAGGGGAAAAGTAGACACACCATTGTAATCGGGCGAGTTTCTACTTTCAGATGCAACAGGAATTTCTCGAGTTCGTCAATCCGTTCGCGAGATATGGGAGTTAGAATTTAAGGAATGTTTGAGAAACCATCAAAATTTTCGCAAGTCTGATTCCCGAAACCAATAACTACAAACGCCTAGGGGAAAAATGCACATGCCGTTGTAATCGTGCGAGCTTCTACTTTCAGATGCAACAGGAATTTCTCGAGTTCGTCAATCCGTTCGCGAGATATGGGAGTTTGAAGTTAAGGAATGGTTGAGAACCATCAAAATTTTCGCAAGTCTGATACTCGAAACCAATAACTACTATGGCATAGGGCAAAAATACACACACCGTTGTAACCGGGCGAGTTTCTGCTTTCAGATGCAATAAGAATTTCTAGAGTTCGTACAGTTCGTTTGCGAGATATGGGAGTTTGAAGTTAAGATATGGTTGAGAAACCATTAAAATTTTCGCTGGTCTGATACTCGAAACCAATAACTGGAATGGCCAAGGGGAAAAGTCCACACACTATTGTAATCGGGCGAGTTTCTACTTTCAGATGCAACAGGAATTTCTCGAGTTCGTCAATCCGTTCGCGAGATATGGGAGTTAGAATTTAAGGAATGGTTGAGAAACCTTCAAAATTTTCGCAAGTCTGATTCCCGAAACCAATAACTACAAAGGCCTAGGGAAAAATACAAATGCAGTTGTAATCGTGCGAGTTTCTACTTTCAGATGCAACAGGAATTTCCCGAGTTCGTGAATCCGTTCGCGAGATATAGGAGTTCGAAGTTAAGGAATGGTTGAGAAACCATCAAAATTTTCGCAAGTCTGATACTCGAAACCAATAACTACTATGGCATGCGGCAAAAATACACACACCGTTGTGACCGGGCGAGTTTCTGCTTTCAGATGCAATAAGAATTTCTCGAGTTCGTCAGTTCGTTCGCGAGATATGGGAGTTTGAAGTTAAGGAATGGTTGAGAAACCACCAAAATTTTCGCTGATTTGATACTCGAATCCAATAACTGGAATGGCCTAGGGGAAAAGTACACACACCATTGTAATCGGGCGAGTTTCTACTTCAGATGCAACAGGAATTTCTCGAGTTCGTCAATCCGTTCGCGAGATATAGGAGTTAGAATTTAAGGAATGGTTGAGAAACAATCAAAATTTTCGCAAGTCTGATTCCCGAAACCAATAACTATAAAGGCCTAGGGGAAAAATACCCATGCCGTTGTAATCGTGCGAGTTTCTACTTTCAGATGCAACAGGAATTTCTCGAGTTCGTCAATCCGTTCGCGAGATATGGGAGTTCGAAGTTAAGGAATGGTTGAGAAACCATCAAAATTTTCGCTGGTCTGATTCCCGAAACCAATAACTGGAATGGCCTAGGGGAAAAGTACACACACCATTGTAATCGGGCGAGTTTCTACTTTCAGATGCAACAGGAATTTCTCGAGTTCGTCAATCCGTTCGCGAGATATAGGAGTTAGAATTAAGGAATGGTTGAGAAACCATCCAAATTTTCGCAAGTCTGATTCCCGAAACCAATAACTATAAAGGCCTAGGGGAAAAATACCCATGCCGTTGTAATCGTGCGAGTTTCTACTTTCAGATGCAACAGGAATTTCTCGAGTTCGTGAATCCGTTCGCGAGATATAGGAGTTCGAAGTTAAGGAATGGTTGAGAAACCATCAAAATTTTCGCAAGTCTGATACTCGAAACCAATAACTACTATGGCATAGGGCAAAAATACACACACCGTTGTAACCGGGCGAGTTTCTGCTTTCAGATGCAATAAGAATTTCTCGAGTTCGTCAGTTCGTTCGCGAGATATGGGAGTTTGAAGTTAAGATATGGTTGAGAAACCATCAAAATTTTCGCTGGTCTGATACTAGAAACCAATAACTGGAATGGCCTAGGGGAAAAGTACACACACCATTGTAATCGGGCGAGTTTCTACTTTCAGATGCAACAGCAATTTCTCGAGTTCGTCAATCCGTTCGCGAGATATGGGAGTTAGAATTTAAGGAATGGTTGAGAAACCATCAAAATTTTCGCAAGCCTGATTCCCGAAACCAATAACTACAAAGGCCAAGGGGAAAAATACACATACCGCTGTAATCGTGCGAGTTTCTACTTTCAGATGCAACAGGAATTTCTCGAGTTCGTCAATCCGTTCGCGAGATATAGGAGTTAGAATTTAAGGAATGGTTGAGAAACCATCAAAATTTTCGCAAGTCTGATTCCCGAAACCAATAACTACTATGGTATAGGGCAAAAATACACACACCGTTGTAACCGGGCGAGTTTCTGCTTTCAGATGCAACAAGAATTTCTCGAGTTCGTCAGTTCGTTCGCGAGATATGGGAGTTTGAAGTTAAGATGTGGTTGAGAAAGCATCAAAATTTTGGCTGGTCTGATACTCGAAACCAATAACTGGAATGGCCTAGGGGAAAAGTACACACACCATTGTAATCGGGCGAGTTTCTACTTTCAGATGCAACAGGAATTTCTCGAGTTCGTCAATCCGTTCGCGAGATATGGGAGTTTGAAGTTAAGGAATGGTTGAGAAATCATCAAAAATTTCGCTGGTCTGATACTCGAAACCAATAACTACTATGGTATAGGGCAAAAATACACACACCGTTGTAACCGGGCGAGTTTCTGCTTTCAGATGCAACAAGAATTTCTCGAGTTCGTCTGTTCGATCGCGAGATATGGGAGTTTGAAGTTAAGGAATGGTTGAGAAACCATCAAAATTTTCGCTGGTCTGCTACTCGAAACCAATAACTGGAATGGCCTAGGGAAAAGTACACACACCATTGTAATCGGGCGAGTTTCTACTTTCAGATGCAACAGGAATTTCTCGAGTTCGTCAATCCGTTCGCGAGATATGGGAGTTTGAACTTAAGGAATGGTTGAGAATCCATCAAAATTTTCGCAAGTCTGATTCCCGAAACCAATAACTACAAAGGCCTAGGGGAAAAATACACATGCCTTTGTAATCGTGCGAGTCTCTACTTTCGGATGCAACAGGAATTTCTCGAGTTCGTGAATCCGTTCGCGAGATATGGGAGTTTGAACTTAAGGAATGGTTGAGAATCCATCAAAATGTTCGCAAGTCTGATACACGAAACCAATAACTACTTTGGCCTAGGGGAAAAGTACACACACCATTGTAATCGGGCGAGTTTCTACTTTCAGATGCAACAGGAATTTCTCGTGTTCGTCAATCCGTTCGCGAGGTATGGGAGTTTGAAGTTAAGGAATGGTTGAGAAACCATCAAAATTTTCGCATCTCTGATACTCGAAAGCAATAACTACTATGGCCAAGGGCAAAAATACACATACCGTTGTAATCGGGCGAGTCTCTGCTTTCAGATGCAACAGGAATTTCTCGAGTTCGTCAATCCGTTCGCGAGGTATGGGAGTTTGAAGTTAAGAAACGTTTGAGAAACCATCAAAATTTTCGCAAGTCTAATACTCGAAACCAATAACTACTATGGACTAGGGCTAAAATACACACACCGCTGTAATCGGGCGAGTTTCTGCTTTCAGGTGCAACAAGAATTTCTCGAGGTCGTCAATTTGTTCGCGAGATATGGGAGTTTGAAGTTAAGGAATGGTTAAGAATCCAACAAAATTTTCGCAAGTCTGATACTCGAAACCAATAACTACTATGGCCTAGGGGAAAAGTACACACACCATTGTAATCGGGCGAGTTTCTACTTTCAGATGCAACAGGAATTTCTCGAGTTCGTCAATCCGTTCGTGAGATATGGGAGTTTGATGCTAAGGAATGCTTAAGAATCCAACAAAATTTTCGCAAGTCTGATACTCGAAACCAAGAACTACTATGGCCTAGGGGAAAAGTACACACACCACTGTAATCGGGCGAGCTTCTACTTTCAGATGCAACAGGAATTTCTCGAGATCGTCAATCCGTTCGCCAGATATGGGAGTTTGAAGTTAAGGAATGGTTGAGAAACCATCAAAATTTTCGCTGGTCTGATACTCGAAACCAATAACTGGAATGGCCTAGGGGAAAAGTACACACACCACTGCAATCGGGTGTGTTTCTGCTTTCAGATGCAACAGGAATTTCTCGAGATCGTCGATCCGTTCGCGAGATATGGGAGTTTGAAATTAAGGAATGGTTGAGAAACCATCAAAATTTCGCAAGTCTGATTCCCGAAACCAATAACTACAAAGGCATAGGGGAAAAATACACATGCCGTTGTAATCGTGCGAGTCTCTACTTTCGGATGCAACAGGAATTTCTCGAGTTCGTGAATCCGTTCGCGAGATATGGGAGTTTGAAGTTAAGGAACGCTTGAGCAACCATCAAAATTTTCGCAAGTCTGTTACTCGAAACCAGTAACTACTATGGCCTAGGGGAAAAGAACACACACCATTGTAATCGGGCGTGTTTCTACTTTCAGATGCAATAGGAATTTCTCGAGGTCTTCAATCCGTTCCCGAGATATGGGAGTTTGAAATTAAGGAATGGTTGAGAAACCATCAAAATTTTCGCAAGTCTGATTCCCGAAACCAATAACTACAAAGGCCTAGGGGAAAAATACACATGCCTTTGTAATCGTGCGAGTTTCTACTTTCAGATGCAACAGGAATTTCTCGAGTTCGTCAATCCGTTCGCGAGATATGGGAGTTTGAAGTTAAGGAATGGTTGAGAAACCATCAAAATTTTCGCATGTCTGATACTCGAAACCAATAACTACTATTGCCAAGGGCAAAAATACATATACCGTTGTACTCGGGCGAGTCTCTGCATTCAGATGCAACAGGAATTTCTCGAGTTCGTCAATCCGTTCGCGAGATATGGGAGTTTGAAGTTAAGAAACGTTTGAGAAACCATCAAAATTTTCGCAAGTCTAATACTCGAAACCAATAACTACTATGGACTAGGGCAAAAATACACACACCGCTGTAATCGGGCGAGTTCCTGCTTTCAGATGCAACAAGAATTTCTCGAGGTCGTCAATTGTTCGCGAGATATGGGAGTTTGAAGTTAAGGAATGGTTAAGAATCCAACAAAATTTTCGCAAGTCTGATACTCGAAACCAATAACTACTATGGCCTAGGGGAAAAGTACACACACCATTGTGATCGGGCGAGTTTCTACTTCAGATGCAACAGGAATTTCTCGAGTTCGTCAATCCGTTCGCGAGATATGGGAGTTTCAAGTTATGGAACGTTTGAGAAACCATCAAAATTTTCGCAAGTCTGATACTCGAAACCAATAAATACTATGGCCTAGGGGAAAAGTACACACTCCACTGTAATCGGGCGAGTTTCTACTTTCATGTGCAACAGGAATTTCGCGAGTTCGTCAATCCGTTCGCGAGATATGGGAGTTTGAAGTTAAGGAATGGTTGAGAAACCACCAAAATTTTCGCTGATTTGATACTCGAATCCAATAACTGGAATGGCCTAGGGGAAAAGTACACATAGCGTTGAAATCGGGCGAGTTTCTCCTTTCAGATGCAATAGGAATTTCTCGAGCTCGTCAATCCGTTCGCGAGACATGGGAGTTTGATGTTAAGGAATGGTTGAGAAACCATCAAAATTTTCGCATCTCTGATTCCCGAAACCAATAACTAATATGGCCTAGGGCAAAAATACACATACCGTTGTAATCGGGCGAGTTTCTGCTTTCAGATGCAACAAGAATTTCTCGAGTTCGTCAATTCCATCGCGAGATATGGGAGTTTGAAGATAAGGAATGGTTGAGAAACCATCAATATTTTCGCAAGTCTGATTCCCGAATCCAATAACTACAAAGGCCTAGGGAAAAAAAAACACATACCATTGTAATCGGGCGAGTTTCTACTTTCAGATGCAACAGGAATTTCTCGAGTTAGTCAGTCCGTTCGGGAGATATGGGAATTGGAAGTTAAGGAACGTTTGAGAAACCATCAAAATTTTCGCAAGTCTGATACTCGAAACCAATAACTACTATGGACTAGGGCAAAAATACACATACCGTTGTAATCGGGCGAGTCTCTTCTTTCAGATGCAACAGGAATTTCCCGAGTCCGTCAATCCGTTCGCGAGATATGGGAGTTTGAATTTAAGGAATGGTTGAGAATCCATCAAAATTTTCGCAAGTCTGATACTCAAAACCAATAACTACTATGGCCTACGGGAGAAGTACACACACCATTGTAATCGGGCTAGTTTCTCCTTTCAGATGCAACAGGAATTTCTCGAGTTCGTCAATCCGTTCGCGAGATATGGGAGTTTGAAGTTAAGGAATGGTTGAAAAACCACCAAAATTTTCGCTGATTTGATACTCGAATCCAATAACTACTATGGCCCAGGGCAAAAATACACATACCGCTGCAATCGGGCGAGTTTCTACTTTCAGATGCAACAGGAATTTCTCGAGTACGTCAATCCGTTCGCGAGATATGGGAGTTTGAAGTTAAGAAACGTTTGAGAAACCATCAAAATTTTCGCAAGTCTAATACTCGAAACCAATAACTACTATGGACTAGGGCAAAAATACACACACCGCTGTAATCGGGCGAGTTCCTTCTTTCAGATGCAACAAGAATTTCTCGAGGTCGTCAATTTGTTCGCGAGATATGGGAGTTTGAAGTTAAGGAATGGTTAAGAATCCAACAAAATTTTCGCAAGTCTGATACTCGAAACCAATAACTACTATGGCCTAGGGGAAAAGTACACACACCATTGTAATCGGGCGAGTTTCTACTTCAGATGCAACAGGAATTTCTCGAGTTCGTCAATCCGTTCGCGAGATATGGGAGTTTCAAGTTATGGAACGTTTGAGAAACCATCAAAATTTTCGCAAGTCTGATACTCGAAACCAATAAATACTATGGCCTAGGGGAAAAGTACACACTCCACTGTAATCGGGCGAGTTTCTACTTTCATGTGCAACAGGAATTTCGCGAGTTCGTCAATCCGTTCGCGAGATATGGGAGTTTGAAGTTAAGGAATGGTTGAGAAACCACCAAAATTTTCGCTGATTTGATACTCGAATCCAATAACTGGAATGGCCTAGGGGAAAAGTACACATAGCGTTGAAATCGGGCGAGTTTCTGCATTCAGATGCAATAGGAATTTCTCGAGTTCGTCAATCCGTTCGCGAGATATGGGAGTTTGATGTTAAGGAATGGTTGAGAAACCATCAAAATTTTCGCATCTCTGATTCCCGAAACCAATAACTACAAAGGCCTAGGGGAAAAGTACACATACCGTTGAAATCGGGCGAGTTTCTGCTTTCAAATGCAATAGGAATTTCTCGTGTTCGTCAATCCGTTCGCGAGATATGGCAGTTTGAAGTTAAGGAATGGTTGAGAAACCATCAAAATTTTCGCATGTCTGATACTCGAAACCAATAACTACTATGGCCAAGGGCAAAAATACACATACCGTTGTAATCGGGCGAGTCTCTGCTTTCAGATGCAACAGGCATTTCTCGAGTTCGTCAATCCGGTCGCGAGATATGGGAGTTCGAAATTAAGGAGTGGTTGAGAAACCATCAAAATTTTCGCAAGTCTGATACTCGAAAACAATAACTACTATGGCCCAGGGCAAAAATACACATACCGCTGCAATCGGGCGAGTTTCTACTTTCAGATGCAACAGGAATTTCTCGAGTACGTCAATCCGTTCGCGAGATATGGGAGTTTGAAGTTAAGAAACGTTTGAGAAACCATCAAAATTTTCGCAAGTCTAATACTCGAAACCAATAACTACTATGGACTAGGGCAAAAATACACACACCGCTGTAATCGGGCGAGTTCCTTCTTTCAGATGCAACAAGAATTTCTCGAGGTCGTCAATTTGTTCGCGAGATATGGGAGTTTGAAGTTAAGGAATGGTTAAAAATCCAACAAAATTTTCGCAAGTCTGATACTCGAAACCAATAACTACTATGGCCTAGGGGAAAAGTACACACACCATTGTAATCGGGCGAGTTTCTACTTCAGATGCAACAGGAATTTCTCGAGTTCGTCAATCCGTTCGCGAGATATGGGAGTTTCAAGTTATGGAACGTTTGAGAAACCATCAAAATTTTCGCAAGTCTGATACTCGAAACCAATAAATACTATGGCCTAGGGGAAAAGTACACACTCCACTGTAATCGGGCGAGTTTCTACTTTCATGTGCAACAGGAATTTCGCGAGTTCGTCAATCCGTTCGCGAGATATGGGAGTTTGAAGTTAAGGAATGGTTGAGAAACCACCAAAATTTTCGCTGATTTGATACTCGAATCCAATAACTGGAATGGCCTAGGGGAAAAGTACACATAGCGTTGAAATCGGGCGAGTTTCTGCATTCAGATGCAATAGGAATTTCTCGAGTTCGTCAATCCGTTCGCGAGATATGGGAGTTTGATGTTAAGGAATGGTTGAGAAACCATCAAAATTTTCGCATCTCTGATTCCCGAAACCAATAACTACAAAGGCCTAGGGGAAAAGTACACATACCGTTGAAATCGGGCGAGTTTCTGCTTTCAAATGCAATAGGAATTTCTCGTGTTCGTCAATCCGTTCGCGAGATATGGCAGTTTGAAGTTAAGGAATGGTTGAGAAACCATCAAAATTTTCGCATGTCTGATACTCGAAACCAATAACTACTATGGCCAAGGGCAAAAATACACATACCGTTGTAATCGGGCGAGTCTCTGCTTTCAGATGCAACAGGAATTTCTCGAGTTCGTCAATCCGTTCGCGAGATATGGGAGTTTGAAGTTAAGGAATGGTTAAGAATCCAACAAAATTTTCGCAAGTCTGATACTCGAAACCAATAACTACTATGGCCTAGGGGAAAAGTACACACACCATTGTAATCGGGCGAGTTTCTACTTTCAGATGCAACAGGAATTTCTCGAGTTCGTCAATCCGTTCGCGAGATATGGGAGTTTGATGTTAAGGAATGCTTAAGAATCCAACAAAATTTTCGCAAGTCTGATACTCGAAACCAAGAACTACTATGGCCTAGGGGAAAAGTACACACACCACTGTAATCGGGCGAGTTTCTACTTTCAGATGCAACAGGAATTTCTCGAGATCATCAATCCGTTCCCGAGATATGGGAGTTTGAAATTAAGGAATGGTTGAGAAACCATCAAAATTTTCGCTGGTCTGATACTCGAAACCAATAACTGGAATGGCCTAGAGGAAAAGTACACACACCACTGTAATCGGGCGAGTTTCTACTTTCAGATGCAACAGGAATTTCTCGAGATCGTCAATCCGTTCGCCAGATATGGGAGTTTGAAGTTAAGGAATGGTTGAGAAACCATCAAAATTTTCGCTGGTCTGATACTCGAAACCAATAACTGGAATGGCCTTGTGGAAAAGTACACACACCACTGCAATCGGGTGTGTTTCTGCTTTCAGATGCAACAGGAATTTCTCGAGATCGTCGATCCGTTCGCGAGATATGGGAGTTTGAAATTAAGGAATGGTTGAGAAACCATCAAAATTTTCGCAAGTCTGATTCCCGAAACCAATAACTACAAAGGCCTAGGGGAAAAATACACATGCCTTTATAATCGTGCGAGTTTCTACTTTCAGATGCAACAGGAATTTCTCGAGTTCGTCAATCCGTTCGCGAGATATGGGAGTTTGAACTTAAGGAATGGTTGAGAATCCATCAAAATTTTCGCAAGTCTGATACTCGAAACCAATAACTACTATGGACTAGGGCTAAAATACACACACCACTGTAATCGGGCGAGTTTCTACTTTCAGATGCAACAGGAATTTCTCGAGATCGTCAACCCGTTCGCCAGATATGGGAGTTTGAAGTTAAGGAATGGTTGAGAAACCATCAAAATTTTCGCTGGTCTGATACTCGAAACCAATAACTGGAATGGCCTTGTGGAAAAGTACACACACCACTGCAATCGGGTGTGTTTCTGCTTTCAGATGCAACAGGAATTTCTCGAGATCGTCGATCCGTTCGCGAGATATGGGAGTTTGAAATTAAGGAATGGTTGAGAAACCATCAAAATTTTCGCAAGTCTGATTCCCGAAACCAATAACTACAAAGGCCTAGGGGAAAAATACACATTCCTTTGTAATCGTGCGAGTCTCTACTTTCGGATGCAACAGGAATTTCTCGAGTTCGTGAATCCGTTCGCGAGATATGGGAGTTTGAAGTTAAGGAACGCTTGAGCAACCATCAAAATTTTCGCAAGACTCTTACTCGAAACCAGTAACTACTATGGCCTAGGGGAAAAGAACACACACCATTGTAATCGGGCGTGTTTCTACTTTCAGTTGCAACAGGAATTTCTCGAGATCACCAATCCGTTCCCGAGATATGGGAGATTGAAATTAAGGAATGGTTGAGAAACCATCAAAATTTTCGCAAGGCTGATTCCCGAAACCAATAACTACAAAGGCCTAGGGGAAAAATACACATGCCTTTGTAATCGTGCGAGTTTCTACTTTCAGATGCAACAGGAATTTCTCGAGTTCGTCAATCCGTTCGCGAGATATGGGAGTTTGAACTTATGGAATGGTTGAGAATCCATCAAAATGTTCGCAAGTCTGATACACGAAACCAATAACTACTATGGACTAGGGCTAAAATACACACACCGCTGTAATCGGGCGAGTTTCTGCTTTCAGGTGCAACAAGAATTTCTCGAGGTCGTCAATTTGTTCGCGAGATATGGGAGTTTGAAGTTAAGGAATGGTTAAGAATCCAACAAAATTTTCGCAAGTCTGATACTCGAAACCAATAACTACTATGGCCTAGGGGAAAAGTACACACACCATTGTAATCGGGCGAGTTTCTACTTTCAGATGCAACAGGAATTTCTCGAGTTCGTCATTCCGTTCGTGAGATATGGGAGTTTGATGCTAAGGAATGCTTAAGAATCCAACAAAATTTTCGCAAGTCTGATACTCGAAACCAAGAACTACTATGGCCTAGGGGAAAAGTACACACACCACTGTAATCGGGCGAGCTTCTACTTTCAGATGCAACAGGAATTTCTCGAGATCGTCAATCCGTTCGCCAGATATGGGAGTTTGAAGTTAAGGAATGGTTGAGAAACCATCAAAATTTTCGCTGGTCTGATACTCGAAACCAATAACTGGAATGGCCTAGGGGAAAAGTACACACACCACTGCAATCGGGTGTGTTTCTGCTTTCAGATGCAACAGGAATTTCTCGAGATCGTCGATCCGTTCGCGAGATATGGGAGTTTGAAATTAAGGAATGGTTGAGAAACCATCAAAATTTTCGCAAGTCTGATTCCCGAAACCAATAACTACAAAGGCCTAGGGGAAAAATACACATGCCGTTGTAATCGTGCGAGTCTCTACTTTCGGATGCAACAGGAATTTCTCGAGTTCGTGAATCCGTTCGCGAGATATGGGAGTTTGAAGTTAAGGAACGCTTGAGCAACCATCAAAATTTTCGCAAGTCTGTTACTCGAAACCAGTAACTACTATGGCCTAGGGGAAAAGAACACACACCATTGTAATCGGGCGTGTTTCTACTTTCAGATGCAATAGGAATTTCTCGAGGTCATCAATCCGTTCTCGAGATATGGGAGTTTGAAATTAAGGAATGGTTGAGAAACCATCAAAATTTTCGCAAGTCTGATTCCCGAAACCAATAACTACAAAGGCCTAGGGGAAAAATACACATGCCTTTGTAATCGTGCGAGTTTCTACTTTCAGATGCAACAGGAATTTCTCGAGTTCGTCAATCCGTTCGCGAGATATGGGAGTTTGAAGTTAAGGAATGGTTGAGAAACCATCAAAATTTTCGCATGTCTGATACTCGAAACCAATAACTACTATGGCCAAGGGCAAAAATACATATACCGTTGTAATCGGGCGAGTCTCTGCTTTCAGATGCAACAGGAATTTCTCGAGTTCGTCAATCCGTTCGCGAGATATGGGAGTTTGAAGTTAAGAAACGTTTGAGAAACCATCAAAATTTTCGCAAGTCTGATACTCGAAACCAATAACTACTATGGCCAGGGGCAAAAATACACATACCGTTGTACTCGGGCGAGTCTCTGCATTCAGATGCAACAGGAATTTCTCGAGTTCGTCAATCCGTTCGCGAGATATGGGAGTTTGAAGTTAAGAAACGTTTGAGAAACCATCAAAATTTTCGCAAGTCTAATACTCGAAACCAATAACTACTATGGACTAGGGCAAAAATACACACACCGCTGTAATCGTGCGAGTTTCTACTTTCAGATGCAACAGGAATTTCTCGAGTTTGTCAATCCGTTCGCGAGATATGGGAGTTTGAAGTTAAGGAATGGTTAAGAATCCAACAAAATTTTCGCAAGTATGATACTCGAAACCAATAACTACTATGGCCTAGGGGAAAAGTACACACACCATTGTAATCGGGCGAGTTTCTACTTCAGATGCAACAGGAATTTCTCGAGTTCGTCAATCCGTTCGCGAGATATGGGAGTTTCAAGTTATGGAACGTTTGAGAAACCATCAAAATTTTCGCAAGTCTGATACTCGAAACCAATAAATACTATGGCCTAGGGGAAAAGTACACACTCCACTGTAATCGGGCGAGTTTCTACTTTCATGTGCAACAGGAATTTCGCGAGTTCGTCAATCCGTTCGCGAGATATGGGAGTTTGAAGTTAAGGAATGGTTGAGAAACCACCAAAATTTTCGCTGATTTGATACTCGAATCCAATAACTGGAATGGCCTAGGGGAAAAGTACACATAGCGTTGAAATCGGGCGAGTTTCTGCTTTCAGATGCAATAGGAATTTCTCGAGCTCGTCAATCCGTTCGCGAGACATGGGAGTTTGATGTTAAGGAATGGTTGAGAAACCATCAAAATTTTCGCATCTCTGATTCCCGAAACCAATAACTACAAAGGCCTAGGGGAAAAGTACACATACTGTTGAAATCGGGCGAGTTTCTGCTTTCAAATGCAATAGGAATTTCTCGTGTTCGTCAATCCGTTCGCGAGATATGGCAGTTTGAAGTTAAGGAATGGTTGAGAAACCATCAATATTTTCGCAAGTCTGATTCCCGAATCCAATAACTACAAAGGCCTAGGGAAAAAAAACACATACCATTGTAATCGGGCGAGTTTCTACTTTCAGATGCAACAGGAATTTCTCGAGTTAGTCATTCCGTTCGGGAGATATGGGAAATGGAAGTTAAGGAACGTTTGAGAAACCATCAAAATTTTCGCAAGTCTGATACTCGAAACCAATAACTACTATGGACTAGGGCAAAAATACACATACCGTTGTAATCGGGCGAGTCTCTTCTTTCAGATGCAACAGGAATTTCCCGAGTCCGTCAATCCGTTCGCGAGATATGGGAGTTTGAATTTAAGGAATGGTTGAGAATCCATCAAAATTTTCGCAAGTCTGATACTCAAAACCAATAACTACTATGGCCTACGGGAGAAGTACACACACCATTGTAATCGGGCTAGTTTCTCCTTTCAGATGCAACAGGAATTTCTCGAGTTCGTCAATCCGTTCGCGAGATATGGGAGTTTGAAGTTAAGGAATGGTTGAGAAACCACCAAAATTTTCGCTGATTTGATACTCGAATCCAATAACTGGAATGGCCTAGGGGAAAAGTACACATAACGTTGAAATCGGGCGAGTTTTTGCTTTCAGATGCAATAGGAATTTCTCGAGTTCGTCAATCCGGTCGCGAGATATGGGAGTTCGAAATTAAGGAGTGGTTGAGAAACCATCAAAATTTTCGCAAGTCTGATACTCGAAAACAATAACTACTATGGCCCAGGGCAAAAATACACATACCGCTGCAATCGGGCGAGTTTCTACTTTCAGATGCAACAGGAATTTCTCGAGTACGTCAATCCGTTCGCGAGATATGGGAGTTTGAAGTTAAGAAACGTTTGAGAAACCATCAAAATTTTCGCAAGTCTAATACTCGAAACCAATAACTACTATGGACTAGGGCAAAAATACACACACCGCTGTAATCGGGCGAGTTCCTTCTTTCAGATGCAACAAGAATTTCTCGAGGTCGTCAATTTGTTCGCGAGATATGGGAGTTTGAAGTTAAGGAATGGTTAAAAATCCAACAAAATTTTCGCAAGTCTGATACTCGAAACCAATAACTACTATGGCCTAGGGGAAAAGTACACACACCATTGTAATCGGGCGAGTTTCTACTTCAGATGCAACAGGAATTTCTCGAGTTCGTCAATCCGTTCGCGAGATATGGGAGTTTCAAGTTATGGAACGTTTGAGAAACCATCAAAATTTTCGCAAGTCTGATACTCGAAACCAATAAATACTATGGCCTAGGGGAAAAGTACACACTCCACTGTAATCGGGCGAGTTTCTACTTTCATGTGCAACAGGAATTTCGCGAGTTCGTCAATCCGTTCGCGAGATATGGGAGTTTGAAGTTAAGGAATGGTTGAGAAACCACCAAAATTTTCGCTGATTTGATACTCGAATCCAATAACTGGAATGGCCTAGGGGAAAAGTACACATAGCGTTGAAATCGGGCGAGTTTCTGCATTCAGATGCAATAGGAATTTCTCGAGTTCGTCAATCCGTTCGCGAGATATGGGAGTTTGATGTTAAGGAATGGTTGAGAAACCATCAAAATTTTCGCATCTCTGATTCCCGAAACCAATAACTACAAAGGCCTAGGGGAAAAGTACACATACCGTTGAAATCGGGCGAGTTTCTGCTTTCAAATGCAATAGGAATTTCTCGTGTTCGTCAATCCGTTCGCGAGATATGGCAGTTTGAAGTTAAGGAATGGTTGAGAAACCATCAAAATTTTCGCATGTCTGATACTCGAAACCAATAACTACTATGGCCAAGGGCAAAAATACACATACCGTTGTAATCGGGCGAGTCTCTGCTTTCAGATGCAACAGGAATTTCTCGAGTTCGTCAATCCGTTCGCGAGATATGGGAGTTTGAAGTTAAGGAATGGTTAAGAATCCAACAAAATTTTCGCAAGTCTGATACTCGAAACCAATAACTACTATGGCCTAGGGGAAAAGTACACACACCATTGTAATCGGGCGAGTTTCTACTTTCAGATGCAACAGGAATTTCTCGAGTTCGTCAATCCGTTCGCGAGATATGGGAGTTTGATGTTAAGGAATGCTTAAGAATCCAACAAAATTTTCGCAAGTCTGATACTCGAAACCAAGAACTACTATGGCCTAGGGGAAAAGTACACACACCACTGTAATCGGGCGAGTTTCTACTTTCAGATGCAACAGGAATTTCTCGAGATCATCAATCCGTTCCCGAGATATGGGAGTTTGAAATTAAGGAATGGTTGAGAAACCATCAAAATTTTCGCTGGTCTGATACTCGAAACCAATAACTGGAATGGCCTAGGGGAAAAGTACACACACCACTGTAATCGGGCGAGTTTCTACTTTCAGATGCAACAGGAATTTCTCGAGATCGTCAATCCGTTCGCCAGATATGGGAGTTTGAAGTTAAGGAATGGTTGAGAAACCATCAAAATTTTCGCTGGTCTGATACTCGAAACCAATAACTGGAATGGCCTTGTGGAAAAGTACACACACCACTGCACTCGGGTGTGTTTCTGCTTTCAGATGCAACAGGAATTTCTCGAGATCGTCGATCCGTTCGCGAGATATGGGAGTTTGAAATTAAGGAATGGTTGAGAAACCATCAAAATTTTCGCAAGTCTGATTCCCGAAACCAATAACTACAAAGGCCTAGGGGAAAAATACACATGCCGTTGTAATAGTGCGAGTCTCTACTTTCGGATGCAACAGGAATTTCTCGAGTTCGTGAATCCGTTCGCGAGATATGGGAGTTTGAAATTAAGGAACGCTTGAGCAACCATCAAAATTTTCGCAAGTCTGTTACTCGAAACAAGTAACTACTATGGCCTAGGGGAAAAGAACACACACCATTGTAATCGGGCGTGTTTCTACTTTCAGATGCAACAGGAATTTCTCGAGATCATCAATCCGTTCCCGAGATATGGGAGTTTGAAGTTAAGGAATGGTTGAGAAACCATCAAAATTTTCGCTGGTCTGATACTCGAAACCAATAACTGGAATGGCCTAGAGGAAAAGTACACACACCACTGTAATCGGGCGAGTTTCTACTTTCAGATGCAACAGGAATTTCTCGAGATCGTCAATCCGTTCGCCAGATATGGGAGTTTGAAGTTAAGGAATGGTTGAGAAACCATCAAAATTTTCGCTGGTCTGATACTCGAAACCAATAACTGGAATGGCCTTGTGGAAAAGTACACACACCACTGCAATCGGGTGTGTTTCTGCTTTCAGATGCAACAGGAATTTCTCGAGATCGTCGATCCGTTCGCGAGATATGGGAGTTTGAAATTAAGGAATGGTTGAGAAACCATCAAAATTTTCGCAAGTCTGATTCCCGAAACCAATAACTACAAAGGCCTAAGGGAAAAATACACATGCCGTTGTAATCGTGCGAGTCTCTACTTTCGGATGCAACAGGAATTTCTCGAGTTCGTGAATCCGTTCGCGAGATATGGGAGTTTGAAGTTAAGGAACGCTTGAGCAACCATCAAAATTTTCGCAAGTCTGTTACTCGAAACCAGTAACTACTATGGCCTAGGGGAAAAGAACACACACCATTGTAATCGGGCGTGTTTCTACTTTCAGATGCAACAGGAATATCTCGAGATCATCAATCCGTTCCCGAGATATGGGAGTTTGAAATTAAGGAATGGTTGAGAAACCATCAAAATTTTCGCAAGTCTGATTCCCGAAACCAATAACTACAAAGGCCTAGGGGAAAAATACACATGCCTTTATAATCGTGCGAGTTTCTACTTTCAGATGCAACAGGAATTTCTCGAGTTCGTCAATCCGTTCGCGAGATATGGGAGTTTGAACTTAAGGAATGGTTGAGAATCCATCAAAATTTTCGCAAGTCTGATACTCGAAACCAATAACTACTATGGACTAGGGCTAAAATACACACACCACTGTAATCGGGCGAGTTTCTACTTTCAGATGCAACAGGAATTTCTCGAGATCGTCAACCCGTTCGCCAGATATGGGAGTTTGAAGTTAAGGAATGGTTGAGAAACCATCAAAATTTTCGCTGGTCTGATACTCGAAACCAATAACTGGAATGGCCTTGTGGAAAAGTACACACACCACTGCAATCGGGTGTGTTTCTGCTTTCAGATGCAACAGGAATTTCTCGAGATCGTCGATCCGTTCGCGAGATATGGGAGTTTGAAATTAAGGAATGGTTGAGAAACCATCAAAATTTTCGCAAGTCTGATTCCCGAAACCAATAACTACAAAGGCCTAGGGGAAAAATACACATTCCTTTGTAATCGTGCGAGTCTCTACTTTCGGATGCAACAGGAATTTCTCGAGTTCGTGAATCCGTTCGCGAGATATGGGAGTTTGAAGTTAAGGAACGCTTGAGCAACCATCAAAATTTTCGCAAGACTGTTACTCGAAACCAGTAACTACTATGGCCTAGGGGAAAAGAACACACACCATTGTAATCGGGCGTGTTTCTACTTTCAGTTGCAACAGGAATTTCTCGAGATCACCAATCCGTTCCCGAGATATGGGAGATTGAAATTAAGGAATGGTTGAGAAACCATCAAAATTTTCGCAAGGCTGATTCCCGAAACCAATAACTACAAAGGCCTAGGGGAAAAATACACATGCCTTTGTAATCGTGCGAGTTTCTACTTTCAGATGCAACAGGAATTTCTCGAGTTCGTCAATCCGTTCGCGAGATATGGGAGTTTGAACTTATGGAATGGTTGAGAATCCATCAAAATGTTCGCAAGTCTGATACACGAAACCAATAACTACTATGGACTAGGGCTAAAATACACACACCGCTGTAATCGGGCGAGTTTCTGCTTTCAGGTGCAACAAGAATTTCTCGAGGTCGTCAATTTGTTCGCGAGATATGGGAGTTTGAAGTTAAGGAATGGTTAAGAATCCAACAAAATTTTCGCAAGTCTGATACTCGAAACCAATAACTACTATGGCCTAGGGGAAAAGTACACACACCATTGTAATCGGGCGAGTTTCTACTTTCAGATGCAACAGGAATTTCTCGAGTTCGTCAATCCGTTCGTGAGATATGGGAGTTTGATGCTAAGGAATGCTTAAGAATCCAACAAAATTTTCGCAAGTCTGATACTCGAAACCAAGAACTACTATGGCCTAGGGGAAAAGTACACACACCACTGTAATCGGGCGAGCTTCTACTTTCAGATGCAACAGGAATTTCTCGAGATCGTCAATCCGTTCGCCAGATATGGGAGTTTGAAGTTAAGGAATGGTTGAGAAACCATCAAAATTTTCGCTGGTCTGATACTCGAAACCAATAACTGGAATGGCCTAGGGGAAAAGTACACACACCACTGCAATCGGGTGTGTTTCTGCTTTCAGATGCAACAGGAATTTCTCGAGATCGTCGATCCGTTCGCGAGATATGGGAGTTTGAAATTAAGGAATGGTTGAGAAACCATCAAAATTTTCGCAAGTCTGATTCCCGAAACCAATAACTACAAAGGCCTAGGGGAAAAATACACATGCCGTTGTAATCGTGCGAGTCTCTACTTTCGGATGCAACAGGAATTTCTCGAGTTCGTGAATCCGTTCGCGAGATATGGGAGTTTGAAGTTAAGGAACGCTTGAGCAACCATCAAAATTTTCGCAAGTCTGTTACTCGAAACCAGTAACTACTATGGCCTAGGGGAAAAGAACACACACCATTGTAATCGGGCGTGTTTCTACTTTCAGATGCAATAGGAATTTCTCGAGGTCATCAATCCGTTCTCGAGATATGGGAGTTTGAAATTAAGGAATGGTTGAGAAACCATCAAAATTTTCGCAAGTCTGATTCCCGAAACCAATAACTACAAAGGCCTAGGGGAAAAATACACATGCCTTTGTAATCGTGCGAGTTTCTACTTTCAGATGCAACAGGAATTTCTCGAGTTCGTCAATCCGTTCGCGAGATATGGGAGTTTGAAGTTAAGGAATGGTTGAGAAACCATCAAAATTTTCGCATGTCTGATACTCGAAACCAATAACTACTATGGCCAAGGGCAAAAATACATATACCGTTGTAATCGGGCGAGTCTCTGCTTTCAGATGCAACAGGAATTTCTCGAGTTCGTCAATCCGTTCGCGAGATATGGGAGTTTGAAGTTAAGAAACGTTTGAGAAACCATCAAAATTTTCGCAAGTCTGATACTCGAAACCAATAACTACTATGGCCAGGGGCAAAAATACACATACCGTTGTACTCGGGCGAGTCTCTGCATTCAGATGCAACAGGAATTTCTCGAGTTCGTCAATCCGTTCGCGAGATATGGGAGTTTGAAGTTAAGAAACGTTTGAGAAACCATCAAAATTTTCGCAAGTCTAATACTCGAAACCAATAACTACTATGGACTAGGGCAAAAATACACACACCGCTGTAATCGTGCGAGTTTCTACTTTCAGATGCAACAGGAATTTCTCGAGTTCGTCAATCCGTTCGCGAGATATGGGAGTTTGAAGTTAAGGAATGGTTGAGAAACCATCAAAATTTTCGCATGTCTGATACTCGAAACCAATAACTGGAATGGCCTTGTGGAAAAGTACACACACCACTGCAATCGGGTGTGTTTCTGCTTTCAGATGCAACAGGAATTTCTCGAGATCGTCGATCCGTTCGCGAGATATGGGAGTTTGAAATTAAGGAATGGTTGAGAAACCATCAAAATTTTCGCAAGTCTGATTCCCGAAACCAATAACTACAAAGGCCTAGGGGAAAAATACACATTCCTTTGTAATCGTGCGAGTCTCTACTTTCGGATGCAACAGGAATTTCTCGAGTTCGTGAATCCGTTCGCGAGATATGGGAGTTTGAAGTTAAGGAACGCTTGAGCAACCATCAAAATTTTCGCAAGACTGTTACTCGAAACCAGTAACTACTATGGCCTAGGGGAAAAGAACACACACCATTGTAATCGGGCGTGTTTCTACTTTCAGTTGCAACAGGAATTTCTCGAGATCACCAATCCGTTCCCGAGATATGGGAGATTGAAATTAAGGAATGGTTGAGAAACCATCAAAATTTTCGCAAGGCTGATTCCCGAAACCAATAACTACAAAGGCCTAGGGGAAAAATACACATGCCTTTGTAATCGTGCGAGTTTCTACTTTCAGATGCAACAGGAATTTCTCGAGTTCGTCAATCCGTTCGCGAGATATGGGAGTTTGAACTTATGGAATGGTTGAGAATCCATCAAAATGTTCGCAAGTCTGATACACGAAACCAATAACTACTATGGACTAGGGCTAAAATACACACACCGCTGTAATCGGGCGAGTTTCTGCTTTCAGGTGCAACAAGAATTTCTCGAGGTCGTCAGTTTGTTCGCGAGATATGGGAGTTTGAAGTTAAGGAATGGTTAAGAATCCAACAAAATTTTCGCAAGTCTGATACTCGAAACCAATAACTACTATGGCCTAGGGGAAAAGTACACACACCATTGTAATCGGGCGAGTTTCTACTTTCAGATGCAACAGGAATTTCTCGAGTTCGTCAATCCGTTCGTGAGATATGGGAGTTTGATGCTAAGGAATGCTTAAGAATCCAACAAAATTTTCGCAAGTCTGATACTCGAAACCAAGAACTACTATGGCCTAGGGGAAAAGTACACACACCACTGTAATCGGGCGAGCTTCTACTTTCAGATGCAACAGGAATTTCTCGAGATCGTCAATCCGTTCGCCAGATATGGGAGTTTGAAGTTAAGGAATGGTTGAGAAACCATCAAAATTTTCGCTGGTCTGATACTCGAAACCAATAACTGGAATGGCCTAGGGGAAAAGTACACACACCACTGCAATCGGGTGTGTTTCTGCTTTCAGATGCAACAGGAATTTCTCGAGATCGTCGATCCGTTCGCGAGATATGGGAGTTTGAAATTAAGGAATGGTTGAGAAACCATCAAAATTTTCGCAAGTCTGATTCCCGAAACCAATAACTACAAAGGCCTAGGGGAAAAATACACATGCCGTTGTAATCGTGCGAGTCTCTACTTTCGGATGCAACAGGAATTTCTCGAGTTCGTGAATCCGTTCGCGAGATATGGGAGTTTGAAGTTAAGGAACGCTTGAGCAACCATCAAAATTTTCGCAAGTCTGTTACTCGAAACCAGTAACTACTATGGCCTAGGGGAAAAGAACACACACCATTGTAATCGGGCGTGTTTCTACTTTCAGATGCAATAGGAATTTCTCGAGGTCATCAATCCGTTCTCGAGATATGGGAGTTTGAAATTAAGGAATGGTTGAGAAACCATCAAAATTTTCGCAAGTCTGATTCCCGAAACCAATAACTACAAAGGCCTAGGGGAAAAATACACATGCCTTTGTAATCGTGCGAGTTTCTACTTTCAGATGCAACAGGAATTTCTCGAGTTCGTCAATCCGTTCGCGAGATATGGGAGTTTGAAGTTAAGGAATGGTTGAGAAACCATCAAAATTTTCGCATGTCTGATACTCGAAACCAATAACTACTATGGCCAAGGGCAAAAATACATATACCGTTGTAATCGGGCGAGTCTCTGCTTTCAGATGCAACAGGAATTTCTCGAGTTCGTCAATCCGTTCGCGAGATATGGGAGTTTGAAGTTAAGAAACGTTTGAGAAACCATCAAAATTTTCGCAAGTCTGATACTCGAAACCAATAACTACTATGGCCAGGGGCAAAAATACACATACCGTTGTACTCGGGCGAGTCTCTGCATTCAGATGCAACAGGAATTTCTCGAGTTCGTCAATCCGTTCGCGAGATATGGGAGTTTGAAGTTAAGAAACGTTTGAGAAACCATCAAAATTTTCGCAAGTCTAATACTCGAAACCAATAACTACTATGGACTAGGGCAAAAATACACACACCGCTGTAATCGTGCGAGTTTCTACTTTCAGATGCAACAGGAATTTCTCGAGTTCGTCAATCCGTTCGCGAGATATGGGAGTTTGAAGTTAAGGAATGGTTAAGAATCCAACAAAATTTTCGCAAGTCTGATACTCGAAACCAATAACTACTATGGCCTAGGGGAAAAGTACACACACCATTGTAATCGGGCGAGTTTCTACTTCAGATGCAACAGGAATTTCTCGAGTTCGTCAATCCGTTCGCGAGATATGGGAGTTTCAAGTTATGGAACGTTTGAGAAACCATCAAAATTTTCGCAAGTCTGATACTCGAAACCAATAAATACTATGGCCTAGGGGAAAAGTACACACTCCACTGTAATCGGGCGAGTTTCTACTTTCATGTGCAACAGGAATTTCGCGAGTTCGTCAATCCGTTCGCGAGATATGGGAGTTTGAAGTTAAGGAATGGTTGAGAAACCACCAAAATTTTCGCTGATTTGATACTCGAATCCAATAACTGGAATGGCCTAGGGGAAAAGTACACATAGCGTTGAAATCGGGCGAGTTTCTGCTTTCAGATGCAATAGGAATTTCTCGAGCTCGTCAATCCGTTCGCGAGACATGGGAGTTTGATGTTAAGGAATGGTTGAGAAACCATCAAAATTTTCGCATCTCTGATTCCCGAAACCAATAACTACAAAGGCCTAGGGGAAAAGTACACATACTGTTGAAATCGGGCGAGTTTCTGCTTTCAAATGCAATAGGAATTTCTCGTGTTCGTCAATCCGTTCGCGAGATATGGCAGTTTGAAGTTAAGGAATGGTTGAGAAACCATCAATATTTTCGCAAGTCTGATTCCCGAATCCAATAACTACAAAGGCCTAGGGAAAAAAAACACATACCATTGTAATCGGGCGAGTTTCTACTTTCAGATGCAACAGGAATTTCTCGAGTTAGTCAGTCCGTTCGGGAGATATGGGAATTGGAAGTTAAGGAACGTTTGAGAAACCATCAAAATTTTCGCAAGTCTGATACTCGAAACCAATAACTACTATGGACTAGGGCAAAAATACACATACCGTTGTAATCGGGCGAGTCTCTTCTTTCAGATGCAACAGGAATTTCCCGAGTCCGTCAATCCGTTCGCGAGATATGGGAGTTTGAATTTAAGGAATGGTTGAGAATCCATCAAAATTTTCGCAAGTCTGATACTCAAAACCAATAACTACTATGGCCTACGGGAGAAGTACACACACCATTGTAATCGGGCTAGTTTCTCCTTTCAGATGCAACAGTAATTTCTCGAGTGCGTCAATCCGTTCGCGAGATATGGGAGTTTGAAGTTAAGGAATGGTTGAGAAACCACCAAAATTTTCGCTGATTTGATACTCGAATCCAATAACTGGAATGGCCTAGGGGAAAAGTACACATAGCGTTGAAATCGGGCGAGTTTTTGCTTTCAGATGCAATAGGAATTTCTCGAGTTCGTCAATCCGGTCGCGAGATATGGGAGTTCGAAATTAAGGAGTGGTTGAGAAACCATCAAAATTTTCGCAAGTCTGATACTCGAAAACAATAACTACTATGGCCCAGGGCAAAAATACACATACCGCTGCAATCGGGCGAGTTTCTACTTTCAGATGCAACAGGAATTTCTCGAGTACGTCAATCCGTGCGCGAGATATGGGAGTTTGAAGTTAAGAAACGTTTGAGAAACCATCAAAATTTTCGCAAGTCTAATACTCGAAACCAATAACTACTATGGACTAGGGCAAAAATACACACACCGCTGTAATCGGGCGAGTTCCTTCTTTCAGATGCAACAAGAATATCTCGAGGTCGTCAATTTGTTCGCGAGATATGGGAGTTTGAAGTTAAGGAATGGTTAAGAATCCAACAAAATTTTCGCAAGTCTGATACTCGAAAGCAATAACTACTATGGCCTAGGGGAAAAGTACACACACCATTGTAATCGGGCGTGTTTCTACTTTCAGATGCAACAGGAATTTCTCGTGTTCGTCTATCCGTTCGCGAGATATGGGAGTTTGAAGTTAAGGAATGGTTGAGAAACCATCAAAATTTTCGCAAGTCTGATTCCCGAAACCAATAACTACAAAGGCCTAGGGGAAAAATACACATACCGATGTAATCGGGCGAGATTCTACTTTCAGATGCAACAGGAATTTCTGGAGTTCGTCAATCCGTTCGCGAGATATAGTATGGGAGTTTGAAGTTAGGGAATGGGTGAGAAACGATCAAAATTTTCGCTGGTCTGATACTCGAAACCAATAACTGGAATGGCCTAGGGAAAAGTACACATACCGTTGAAATCGGGCGAGTTCCTGCTGTCAGATGCAATAGGAATTTCTCGTGTTCGTCAATCCGTTCGCGAGATATGGGAGTTTGAAGTTAAGGAATGGTTGAGAAACCATCAAAATTTTCGCAAGTCTGATACTCGAAACCAATAACTACTATGGCCTAGGGCAAAAATACACATACCGTTGTAATCGGGCGAGTTTCTGCTTTCAGATGCAATAAGAATTTCTCGAGTTCGTCAATTCCTTCGCGAGATATGGGAGTTTGAAGTTAAGGAATGGTTGAGCAACCATCAAAATTTTCGCAAGCCTGATTCCCGAAACCAATAACTACAAAGGCCTAGGGGAAGAATACACATACCGTTGTAATCGGGCGAGTTTCTACTTTCAGATGCAAGAGGAATTTCTCGAGTTCGTCAATCCGTTCGCGAGATATGGGAGTTTGAAGTTAAGGAATGGTTGAGAAACCATCAAAATTTTTGCAAGTCTGATACTCGAAACCCATAACTACTATGAGTTAGGGGAAAAGTACACACACCATCGTAATCGGGCGAGTTTCTACTTTCAGATGCAAGAGGAATTTCTCGAGTTCGTCAATCCGTTCGCGAGATATGGGAGTTTGAAGTTAAGGAATGGTTGAGAAACCACCAAAATTTTCGCTGATTTGATACTCGAATCCAATAACTGGAATGGCCTAGGGGAAAAGTACACATAGCGTTGAAATCGGGCGAGTTTCTACTTTCAGATGCAATAGGAATTTCTCGAGTTCGTCAATTCGTTCGCGAGATATGGGAGTTTGAAGTTAAGGAATGGTTGAGCAACCATCAAAATTTTCGCAAGTCTGATTCCCGAAACCAATAACTACAGAGGCCTAGGGGAAAAATACACATACCGTTGTAATCGGGCGAGTTTCTACTTTCAGATGCAAGAGGAATTTCTCGAGTTCGTCAATCCGTTCGCGAAATATGGGAGTTTGAAGTTAAGGAATTGTTGAGAAACCATCAAAATTTTCGCAAGTCTGATACTCGAAACCAATAACTACTATGAGTTAGGGGAAAAGTACACACACCGTCGTAATCGGGCGAGTTTCTACTTTCAGATGCAAGAGGAATTTCTCGCGTTCGTCAATCCGTTCGCGAGATATGGGAGTTTGAAGTTAAGCAATGGTTGAGAAACCATCGAAATTTTCGCATGTCTGATACTCGAAACCAATAACTACTATGGCCTAGGGCAAAAATACACACACCGCTGTAATCGGGCGAGTTTCTGCTTTCAGATGCAACAAGAATTTCGCGAGTTCGTCAATTCGTTCGCGAGATATGGGAGTTTGAAGTTAAGGAATGGTTGAGCAACCATCAAAATTTTCGCAAGTCTGATTCCCGAAACCAATAACTACAGATGCCAAGGGGAAAAATACACATACCGTTGTAATCGGGCGAGTTTCTACTTTCAGATGCAATAAGAATTTCTCGAGTTCGTCAATCCGTTCGCGATATATGGGAGTTTGAAGTTAAGGAATGGTTGGGAAGCCATCAAAAATTTCGCTGGTCTGATTCTCGAAACCAATAACTGGAATGGCCTAGGGAAGAAGTACACACACAATTGTAATAGGGCGAGTTTCTACTTTCAGATGCAACAGGAATTTCTCGAGTTCGTCAATCCGTTCGCGAGATATGGGAGTTTGAAGTTAAGGAATGTTTGAGAAACCATCAAAATTTTCGCAAGTCTGATACTCGAAACCCATAACTACTATTGCCTAGGGGAAAAGTACACACACCATTGTAATCGGGCGAGTTTCTACTTTCAGATGCAAGAGGAATTTCTCGTGTTCGTCAATCCGTTCGCGAGATATGGGAGTTTGAGGTTAAGGAATGGTTGAGAAACCATCAAAAATTTCGCTGGTCTGATACTCGAAACCAATAACTGGAATGGCCTAGGGGAAAAGTACACACACCATTGTAATGGGGCGAGTTTCAACTTTCAGATGCAATAGGAATTTCTCGAGTTTGTCAATCCGTTCGCGAGATATGGGAGTTTGAAATTAAGGAATGGTTGAGAAACCATCAAAATTTTCGCAAGTGTGACACTCGAAAACAATAACTACTATGGCCTAGGGCCAAAATACACATACCGCTGTAATCCGGCGAATTTCTGCTTTCAGATGCAACAAGAATTTCTCGAGTTCGTCAATTCGTTCGCGAGATATGGGAGTTTGAAGTTAAGAAATGGTTGAGCAACCATCAAAATTTTCGCATGTCTGATACTCGAAACCAATAACTACTATGGCCTAGAGCAAAAATACACGTACCCTTGCAATCGGGCGAGTTTCTGCTTTCAGATGCAATAGGAATTTCTCGTGGTCGTCAATCCGTTCGCGAGATGTGGGAGTTTGAAGTTAAGGAATGGGTGAGAAACCATCAAAATTTTCGCAAGTCTGATACTCGAAACAAATAACTACAAAGGCCTAGGGGAAAAATACACATACCGTTGTAATCGGGCGAGTTTCTGCTTTCAGATGCAACAAGAATTTCTCGTGTTCGTCAATTCGTTCGCGAGATATGGGAGTTTGAAGTTAAGGAATAGTTGAGCAACCATAAAAATTTTCGCATGTCTGATTCTCGAAACCAATAACTACAAAGGCCTAGGGTTAAAATATACATACCGTTGTAATCGCGCGAGTTTCTGCTTTCAGATGCAACAGGAATTTCTCGAGTTCGTCAATCCGTTCGCGAGATATGGGAGTTTGAAGTTAAGGAATGGTTGAGCAACCATCAAAATTTTCGCAAGTCTGATTCCCGAAACCAATAACTACAAAGGCCTAGGGGAAAAGTACACATACCGTTGAAATCGGGCGAGTTTCTGCTTTCAGATGCAATAGGAATTTCTCGTGTTCGTCACTCCGTTCGCGAGATATGGGAGTTTGAAGATGAGGAATAGTTGAGAAACCATCAAAATATTCGCATGTCTGATACTCGAAACCAATAACTACTATGGCCTAGGGCAAAAATACACATACCGTTGTAATCGGGCGACTTTCTGCTTTCAGATGCAACAGGAATTTCTCGAGTTCTTCAATCCGTACGCGAGATATGGGAGTTTGAAATTAAGGAATGGTTGAGAACCCATCAAAATTTTCGCAAGTCTGATACTCGAAACCAATAACTACAGAGGCCTAGGGCAAAAATACACATACCGTTGTAATCGGGCGAGTTTCTGCTTTCAGATGCAATAGGAATTTCTCGAGTTCGTCAATTCGTTCGCGAGATACGGGAGTTTGAAGTTAAGGATTGGTTGAGCAACCATCAAAATTTTCGCATGTCTGATTCCCGAAACCGATAACTGCAGATGCCTACGGGAAAAATACACATACCGTTGTAATCGGGCGAGTTTCTACTTTCAGATGCAAGAGGAATTTCTCGAGTTCGTCAATCCGTTCGCGAGATATGGGAGTTTGAAGTTAAGGAATGGTTGAGCAACAATAAAAATTTTCGCAGGTGTGATACTCGAAACCAATAACTACAATGGCCTAGGGGAAAAATACACATACCGTTGTAATCGGGCGGATTTCTACTTTCAGATGAAACAGGAATTTCTCGAGTTCGTCCATCCGTTCGCGAGATATGGGAGTTTGAAGTTAAGGAATGGTTGAGAAACCATAAAAAATTTCGCAAGTCTGATACTGGAAACGAATAACTGGAATGGCCTAGGGGAAAAGTACACACACCATTGTAATGGGGCGAGCTTCTACTTTCAGAGGCAACAGGAACTTCGCGAGTTCGTCAATCCGTTCGCGAGATATGGGAGTTTGAAGTTAGGGAATGGTTGAGAAACCATCAAAATTTTCGCTGGTCTGATACTCGAAACCAATAACTGGAATGGCCTAGGGGAAAAGTACACACACCATTGTAATCGGGCGAGTTTCTACTTTCAGATGCAACAGGAATTTCTCGAGTTCGTCAAACCGTTCGCGAGATATGGGAGTTTGAAGTTAAGGAATGGTTGAGAAACCATCAAAATTTTCGCAAGTCTGATACTCGAAACCAATAACTACTATGGCCTAGGGCAAAAATGCACACACCGATGTAATCGGGCGAGTTTCTGCTTTCAGATGCAATAAGAATTTCTAGAGTTCGTCAATCCGTTCCATTAATATGGGAGTTTGAAGTTAAGGAATGGTTGAGAAACCATCAAAATTTTTGCATGTCTGATATTCGAAACCAATAACTACAATGGCCTAGGGGAAAATACACATACCGTTGTAATCGGGCGAATTTCTACTTTCAGATGAAACAGGAATTTCTCGAGTTCGTCCATCCGTTCGCGAGATATGGGAGTTTGAAGTTAAGGAATGGTTGAGAAACCATCAAAAATTTCGCTGGTCTGATACTCGAAACCAATAACTGGAACGGCCTAGGGGAAAAGTACACACACCATTGTAATCGGGCGAGTTTCTACTTTCAGATGCAACAGGAATTTCTCGAGTTCGTCAAACCGTTCGCGAGATATGGGAGTTTGAAGTTAAGGAATGGTTGAGAAACCATCAAAATTTTCGCTGGTCTGATACTCGAAACCAATAAATGGAATGGCCTAGGGGAAAAGTACACACACCACTGCAATCGGGCGTGTTTCTACTTTCAGATGCAACAGGAATTTCTCGAGATCGTCAATCCGTTCGCGAGATATGGGGGTTAGAAGTTAAGGAATGGTTGAGAAACCATCAAAATTTTCGCAAGTCTGATTCCCGAAACCAATAACTACAAAGGCCTAGGGGAAAAATACACATGCCGTTGTAATCGTGCGAGTTTCTACTTTCAGATGCAACAGGAATTTCTCAAGTTCGTGAATCCGTTCGCGAGGTATGAGAGTTCGAACTTAAGGAATCGTTGAGAAACCATCAAAATTTTTGCAACCCTGATACACGAAACCAATAAATACTATGGCCTAGGGCAAAAATACACACACCGCTGTAATCGGGCGAGTTTCTACTTTCAGATGCAACAGGAATTTCTCGAGTTCGTCAATCCGTTCGCGAGATATGGGAGTTTGAAGTTAAGGAATGGTTGAGAAACCATCAAAAATTTCGCTGGTCTGATACTCGAAACCAATAACTGGAATGGCCTAGGGGAAAAGTACACACACCACTGCAATCGGGCGTGTTTCTACTTTCAGATGCAACAGGAATTTCTCGAGATCGTCAATCCGTTCGCGAGATATGGGGGTTAGAAGTTAAGGAATGTTTGAGAAACCATCAAAATTTTCGCAAGTCTGATTCCCGAAACCAATAACTACAACGGCCTAGGGGAAAAATACACATGCCGTTGTAATCGTGCGAGTTTCTACTTTCAGATGCAACAGGAATTTCTCGAGATCGTGAATCCGTTCGCGAGATATGGGAGTTTGAAGTTAAGGAACGGTTGAGAAACCATCAAAATTTTCGCAAGTCTGATACTCGAAACCAATAACTACTTTGGCCTAGGGCAAAAATATACATACCGTTGTAATCGGGCGAGTTTCTGCTTTCAGATGCAATAGGAATTTCTCGAGTTCGTCAATCCGTTCGCGAGATATGGGAGTTTGAAGTTAAGGAATGGTCGAGAAACCATCAAAAATTTCGCTGGTCTGATACTCGAAACCAATAACTACTTTGGCCTATCGCAAAAATACACATACCGTTGTAATCGGGCGAGTTTCTGCTTTCAGATGCAATAGGAATTTCTCGAGTTCGTCAATCCGTTCGCGAGATATGGGAGTTTGAAGTTAAGGAATGGTTGAGAAACCATCAAAAATTTCGCTGGTCTGATACTCGAAACCAATAACTGGAATGGCCTAGGGGAAAAGTACACACACCACTGCAATCGGGCGTGTTTCTACTTTCAGTTGCAACAGGAATTTCTCGAGATCGTCAATCCGTTCGCGAGATATGGGGGTTAGAAGTTAAGGAATGTTTGAGAAACCATCAAAATTTTCGCAAGTCTGATTCCCGAAACCAATAACTACTTTGGCCTAGGGCAAAAATATACATACCGTTGTAATCGGGCGAGTTTCTGCTTTCAGATGCAATAGGAATTTCTCGAGTTCGTCAATCCGTTCGCGAGATATGGGAGTTTGAAGTTAAGGAATGGTCGAGAAACCATCAAAAATTTCGCTGGTCTGATACTCGAAACCAATAACTACTTTGGCCTATCGCAAAAATACACATACCGTTGTAATCGAGCGAGTTTCTGCTTTCAGATGCAATAGGAATTTCTCGAGTTCGTCAATCCGTTCGCGAGATATGGGAGTTTGAAGTTAAGGAATGGTTGAGAAACCATCAAAAATTTCGCTGGTCTGATACTCGAAACCAATAACTGGAATGGCCTAGGGGAAAAGTACACTTACCGCTGTATTCGGGCGAGTTTCTACTTTCAGATGCAACAGGAATTTCTCGAGTTGGTCAATCCGTTCGCGAGATATGGGAGTTTGAAGTTAAGGAATGGTTGAGCAACCATCAAAATTTTCGCAAGCCTGATTCCCGAAACCAATAACTACAAAGGCCTAGGGGGAAAATACACATACCGTTGTAATCGGGCGAGTTTCTACTTTCGGATGCAACAGGAATTTCTCGAGTTAGTCAGTCCGTTCGGGAGATATGGGAATTTGAAGTTAAGGAACGTTTGAGAAACCATCAAAATTTTCGCAAGTCTGATACTCGAAACCAATATACTACTATGGACTAGGGCAAACATACACATTCCGTTGTAATCGGGCGAGTCTCTTCTTTCAGATGCAACAGGAATTTCCCGAGTCCGTCAATCCGTTCGCGAGATATGGGAGTTTGAAGTTAAGGAATGGTTGAGAATCCATCAAAATTTTCGCAAGTCTGATACTCAAAACCAATAACTACTATGGCCTACGGGAGAAGTACACACACCATTGTAATCGGGCTAGTTTCTCCTTTCAGATGCAACAGGAATTTCTCGAGTTCGTCAATCCGTTCGCGAGATATGGGAGTTTGAAGTTAAGGAATGGTTGAGAAACCACCAAAATTTTCGCTGATTTGATACTCGAATCCAATAACTGGAATGGCCTAGGGGAAAAGTACACATAGCGTTGAAATCGGGCGAGTTTCTGCATTCAGATGCAATAGGAATTTCTCGAGTTCGTCAATCCGTTCGCGAGATATGGGAGTTTGATGTTAAGGAATGGTTGAGAAACCATCAATATTTTCGCATGTCTGATACTCGAAACGAATAACTACTATGGCCTAGGGCAAAAATACACATACCGTTGTAATCGGGCGAGTCTCTTCTTTCAGATGCAACAGGAATTTCCCGAGTCCGTCAATCCGTTCGCGAGATATGGGAGTTTGAAGTTAAGGAATGGTTGAGAATCCATCAAAATCTTCGCAAGTCTGATACTCAAAACCAATAACTACTATGGCCTACGGGAGAAGTACACACACCATTGTAATCGGGCTAGTTTCTCCTTTCAGATGCAACAGGAATTTCTCGAGTTCGTCAATCCGCTCGCGAGATATGGGAGTTTGAAGTTAAGGAATGGTTGAGAAACCATCAAAATTTTCGCATGTCTGGTACTCGAAACCAATAACTGCTATGGCCTAGGGCAAAAATAGACATACCGTTGTAATCGGGCGAGTTTCTGATTTCAGATGCAACAGGAATTTCTCGAGTTCGTCAATTCGTTCGCGAGATATGGGAGTTTGAAGTTAAGGAACGGTTGAGAAACCATCAAAATTTTCGCATGTCTGATACTCGAAACCAATAACTACTGAGGCCTAGGGCAAAAATACACATACCGTTGTAATCGGGCGAGTTTCTGCTTTCAGATGCAATAAGAATTTCTCGAGTTCGTCAATTCCTTCGCGAGATATGGGAGTTTGAAGTTAAGGAATGGTTGAGCAACCATCAAAATTTTCGCAAGCCTGATTCCCGAAACCAATAACTACAAAGGCCTAGGGGAAGAATACACATACCGTTGTAATCGGGCGAGTTTCTACTTTCAGATGCAAGAGGAATTTCTCGTGTTCGTCAATCCGTTCGCGAGATATGGGAGTTTGAAGTTAAGGAATGGTTGAGAAACCATCAAAATTTTCGCAAGTCTGATTCCCGAAACCAATAACTACAAAGGCCTAGGGGAAAAATACACATACCGATGTAATCGGGCGAGATTCTACTTTCAGATGCAACAGGAATTTCTGGAGTTCGTCAATCCGTTCGCGAGATATAGTATGGGAGTTTGAAGTTAGGGAATGGGTGAGAAACCATCAAAATTTTCGCTGGTCTGATACTCGAAACCAATAACTGGAATGGCCTAGGGAAAAGTACACATACCGTTGAAATCGGGCGAGTTCCTGCTGTCAGATGCAATAGGAATTTCTCGTGTTCGTCAATCCGTTCGCGAGATATGGGAGTTCGAAGTTAAGGAATGGTTGAGAAACCATCAAAATTTTCGCAAGTCTGATACTCGAAACCAATAACTACTATGGCCTAGGGCAAAAATACACATACCGTTGTAATCGGGCGAGTTTCTGCTTTCAGATGCAATAAGAATTTCTCGAGTTCGTCAATTCCTTCGCGAGATATGGTAGTTTGAAGTTAAGGAATGGTTGAGAAACCACCAAAATTTTCGCTGATTTGATACTCGAATCCAATAACTGGAATGGCCTAGGGGAAAAGTACACATAGCGTTGAAATCGGGCGAGTTTCTACTTTCAGATGCAATAGGAATTTCTCGAGTTCGTCAATTCGTTCGCGAGATATGGGAGTTTGAAGTTAAGGAATGGTTGAGCAACCATCAAAATTTTCGCAAGTCTGATTCCCGAAACCAATAACTACAGAGGCCTAGGGGAAAAATACACATACCGTTGTAATCGGGCGAGTTTCTACTTTCAGATGCAAGAGGAATTTCTCGAGTTCGTCAATCCGTTCGCGAAATATGGGAGTTTGAAGTTAAGGAATGGTTGAGAAACCATCAAAATTTTCGCAAGTCTGATACTCGAAACCAATAACTACTATGAGTTAGGGGAAAAGTACACACACCGTCGTAATCGGGCGAGTTTCTACTTTCAGATGCAAGAGGAATTTCTCGAGTTCGTAAATCCGTTCGCGAGATATGGGAGTTTGAAGTTAAGGAATGGTTGAGAAACCATCGAAATTTTCGCATGTCTGATACTCGAAACCAATAACTACTATGGCCTAGGGCAAAAATACACACACCGCTGTAATCGGGCGAGTTTCTGCTTTCAGATGCAACAAGAATTTCGCGAGTTCGTCAATTCGTTCGCGAGATAAAGGGAGTTTGAAGTTAAGGAATGGTTGAGCAACCATCAAAATTTTCGCAAGTCTGATTCCCGAAACCAATAACTACAGATGCCAAGGGGAAAAATACACATACCGTTGTAATCGGGCGAGTTTCTACTTTCAGATGAAATAAGAATTCTCGAGTTCGTCAATCCGTTCGCGATATATGGGAGTTTGAAGTTAAGGAATGGTTGGGAAGCCATCAAAAATTTCGCTGGTCTGATTCTCGAAACCAATAACTGGAATGGCCTAGGGAAGAAGTACACACACAATTGTAATCGGGCGAGTTTCTACTTTCAGATGCAACAGGAATTTCTCGAGTTCGTCAATCCGTTCGCGAGATATGGGAGTTTGAAGTTAAGGAATGTTTGAGAAACCATCAAAATTTTCGCAAGTCTGATACTCGAAACCCATAACTACTATTGCCTAGGGGAAAAGTACACACACCATTGTAATCGGGCGAGTTTCTACTTTCAGATGCAAGAGGAATTTCTCGTGTTCGTCAATCCGTTCGCGAGATATGGGAGTTTGAGGTTAAGGAATGGTTGAGAAACCATCAAAAATTTCGCTGGTCTGATACTCGAAACCAATAAATGGAATGGCCTAGGGGAAAAGTACACACACCATTGTAATGGGGCGAGTTTCAACTTTCAGATGCAATAGGAATTTCTCGAGTTTGTCAATCCGTTCGCGAGATATGGGAGTTTGAAGTTAAGGAATGGTTGAGAAACCATCAAAATTTTCGCAAGTGTGACACTCGAAAACAATAACTACTATGGCCTAGGGCCAAAATACACATACCGCTGTAATCCGGCGAATTTCTGCTTTCAGATGCAACAAGAATTTCTCGAGTTCGTCAATTCGTTCGCGAGATATGGGAGTTTGAAGTTAAGAAATGGTTGAGCAACCATCAAAATTTTCGCATGTCTGATACTCGAAACCAATAACTACTATGGCCTAGAGCAAAAATACACGTACCCTTGCAATCGGGCGAGTTTCTGCTTTCAGATGCAATAGGAATTTCTCGTGGTCGTCAATCCGTTCGCGAGATGTGGGAGTTTGAAGTTAAGGAATGGGTGAGAAACCATCAAAATTTTCGCAAGTCTGATACTCGAAACAAATAACTACTATGGCCTAGGGCAAAAATACACATACCGTTGTAATCGGGCGACTTTCTGCTTTCAGATGCAATAGGAATTTCTCGAGTTTGTCAATCCGTTCGCGAGATATGGGAGTTTGAAGTTAAGGAATGGTTGAGAAACCATCAAAATTTTCGCAAGTGTGACACTCGAAAACAATAACTACTATGGCCTAGGGCCAAAATACACATACCGCTGTAATCCGGCGAATTTCTGCTTTCAGATGCAACAAGAATTTCTCGAGTTCGTCAATCCGTTCGCGAGATATGGGAGTTTGAAGTTAAGGAATGGTTGAGCAACCATCTAAATTTTCGCAAGTCTGATTCCCGAAACCAATAACTACAAAGGCCTAGGGGAAAAGTACACATACCGTTGAAATCGGGCGAGTTTCTGCTTTCAGATGCAATAGGAATTTCTCGTGTTCGTCACTCCGTTCGCGAGATATGGGAGTTTGAAGATGAGGAATGGTTGAGAAACCATCAAAATATTCGCATGTCTGATACTCGAAACCAATAACTACTATGGCCTAGGGCAAAAATACACATACCGTTGTAATCGGGCGACTTTCTGCTTTCAGATGCAACAGGAATTTCTCGAGTTCGTCAATTCGTTCGCGAGATATGGGAGTTTGAAGTTAAGAAATGGTTGAGCAACCATCAAAATTTTCGCATGTCTGATACTCGAAACCAATAACCACAGAGGCCTAGGGCAAAAATACACATACCGTTGTAATCGGGCGAGTTTCTGCTTTCAGATGCAATAGGAGTTTCTCGAGTTCGTCAATCCGTTCGCGAGATATGGGAGTTTGAATTTAAGGAACGGTTGAGAAACCATCAAAATTTTCGCAAGTCTGATACTCGAAACCCATAACTACTATGGGTTAGGGGAAAAGTACACACACCATTGTAATGGGGCGAGTTTCTACTTTCAGAAGCAACAGGAACTTCGCGAGTTCTTCAATCCGTACGCGAGATATGGGAGTTTGAAATTAAGGAATGGTTGAGAAACCATCAAAATTTTCGCAAGTCTGATACTCGAAACCAATAACTACAGAGGCCTAGGGCAAAAATACACATACCGTTGTAATCGGGCGAGTTTCTGCTTTCAGATGCAATAGGAATTTCTCGAGTTCGTCAATTCGTTCGCGAGATACGGGAGTTTGAAGTTAAGGATTGGTTGAGCAACCATCAAAATTTTCGCATGTCTGATTCCCGAAACCGATAACTGCAGATGCCTACGGGAAAAATACACATACCGTTGTAATCGGGCGAGTTTCTACTTTCAGATGCAAGAGGAATTTCTCGAGTTCGTCAATCCGTTCGCGAGATATGGGAGTTTGAAGTTAAGGAATGGTTGAGCAACAATAAAAATTTTAGCAGGTGTGATACTCGAAACCAATAACTACAATGGCCTAGGGGAAAAATACACATACCGTTGTAATCGGGCGGATTTCTACTTTCAGATGAAACAGGAATTTCTCGAGTTCGTCCATCCGTTCGCTAGATATGGGAGTTTGAAGTTAAGGAATGGTTGAGAAACCATCAAAATTTTCGCAAGTCTGATACTCGAAACCAATAACTACTATGGCCTAGGGCAAAAATGCACACACCGATGTAATCGGGCGAGTTTCTGCTTTCAGATGCAATAGGAATTTCTAGAGTTCGTCAATCCGTTCCATTAATATGGGAGTTTGAAGTTAAGGAATGGTTGAGAAACCATCAAAATTTTCGCATGTCTGATATTCGAAACCAATAACTACAATGGCCTAGGGGAAAATATACATACCGTTGTAATCGGGCGAGTTTCTGCTTTCAGATGCAATAGGAATTTCTCGAGTTCGTCAATCCGTTCCATTAATATGGGAGTTTGAAGTTAAGGAATGGTTGAAAAACCATCAAAATTTTTGCATGTCTGATATTCGAAACCAATAACTACAATGGCCTAGGGGAAAATACACATACCGTTGTAATCGGGCGAATTTCTACTTTCAGATGAAACAGGAATTTCTCGAGTTCGTCCATCCGTTCGCGAGATATGGGAGTTTGAAGTTAAGGAATGGTTGAGAAACCATCAAAAATTTCGCTGGTCTGATACTCGAAACCAATAACTGGAACGGCCTAGGGGAAAAGTACACACACCATTGTAATCGGGCGAGTTTCTACTTTCAGATGCAACAGGAATTTCTCGAGTTCGTCAAACCGTTCGCGAGATATGGGAGTTTGAAGTTAAGGAATGGTTGAGAAACCATCAAAATTTTCGCTGGTCTGATACTCGAAACCAATAAATGGAATGGCCTAGGGGAAAAGTACACACACCACTGCAATCGGGCGTGTTTCTACTTTCAGATGCAACAGGAATTTCTCGAGATCGTCAATCCGTTCGCGAGATATGGGGGTTAGAAGTTAAGGAATGGTTGAGAAACCATCAAAATTTTCGCAAGTCTGATTCCCGAAACCAATAACTACAAAGGCCTAGGGGAAAAATACACATGCCGTTGTAATCGTGCGAGTTTCTACTTTCAGATGCAACAGGAATTTCTCAAGTTCGTGAATCCGTTCGCGAGGTATGAGAGTTCGAACTTAAGGAATGGTTGAGAAACCATCAAAATTTTTGCAACCCTGATACACGAAACCAATAAATACTATGGCCTAGGGCAAAAATACACACACCGCTGTAATCGGGCGAGTTTTTACTTTCAGATGCAACAGGAATTTCTCGAGTTCGTCAATCCGTTCGCGAGATATGGGAGTTTGAAGTTAAGGAATGGTTGAGAAACCATCAAAAATTTCGCTGGTCTGATACTCGAAACCAATAACTGGAATGGCCTAGGGGAAAAGTACACACACCACTGCAATCGGGCGTGTTTCTACTTTCAGATGCAACAGGAATTTCTCGAGATCGTCAATCCGTTCGCGAGATATGGGGGTTAGAAGTTAAGGAATGTTTGAGAAACCATCAAAATTTTCGCAAGTCTGATTCCCGAAACCAATAACTACAACGGCCTAGGGGAAAAATACACATGCCGTTGTAATCGTGCGAGTTTCTACTTTCAGATGCAACAGGAATTTCTCGAGATCGTGAATCCGTTCGCGAGATATGGGAGTTTGATGTTAAGGAATGGTTGAGAAACCATCAAAATTTTCGCATCTCTGATTCCCGAAACCAATAACTACAAAGGCCTAGGGGAAAAGTACACATACCGTTGAAATCGGGCGAGTTTCTGCTTTCAAATGCAATAGGAATTTCTCGTGTTCGTCAATCCGTTCGCGAGATATGGCAGTTTGAAGTTAAGGAATGGTTGAGAAACCATCAATATTTTCGCATGTCTGATACTCGAAACGAATAACTACTATGGCCTAGGGCAAAAATACACATACCGTTGTAATCGGGCGAGTCTCTTCTTTCAGATGCAACAGGAATTTCCCGAGTCCGTCAATCCGTTCGCGAGGTATGGGAGTTTGAAGTTAAGGAATGGATGAGAATCCATCAAAATTTTCGCAAGTCTGATACTCAAAACCAATAACTACTATGGCCTACGGGAGAAGTACACACACCATTGTAATCGGGCTAGTTTCTCCTTTCAGATGCAACAGGAATTTCTCGAGTTCGTCAATCCGTTCGCGAGATATGGGAGTTTGAAGTTAAGGAATGCTTGAGAAACCACCAAAATTTTCGCTGATTTGATACTCGAATCCAATAACTGGAATGTCCTAGGGGAAAAGTACACATAGCGTTGAAATCGGGCGAGTTTCTGCTTTCAGATGCAATAGGAATTTCTCGAGCTCGTCAATCCGTTCGCGAGACATGGGAGTTTGATGTTAAGGAATGGTTGAGAAACCATCAAAATTTTCGCATCTCTGATTCCCGAAACCAATAACTACAAAGGCCTAGGGGAAAAGTACACATACCGTTGAAATCGGGCGAGTTTCTGCTTTCAAATGCAATAGGAATTTCTCGTGTTCGTCAATCCGTTCGCGAGATATGGCAGTTTGAAGTTAAGGAATGGTTGAGAAACCATCAATATTTTCGCAGGTCTGATTCCCGAATCCAATAACTACAAAGGCCTAGGGAAAAAAAACACATACCATTGTAATCGGGCGAGTTTCTACTTTCAGATGCAACAGGAATTTCTCGAGTTAGTCTGTCCGTTCGGGAGATATGGGAATTGGAAGTTAAGGAACGTTTGAGAAACCATCAAAATTTTCGCAAGTCTGATACTCGAAACCAATAACTACTATGGACTAGGGCAAAAATACACATACCGTTGTAATCGGGCGAGTCTCTTCTTTCAGATGCAACAGGAATTTCCCGAGTCCGTCAATCCGTTCGCGAGATATGGGAGTTTGAATTTAAGGAATGGTTGAGAATCCATCAAAATTTTCGCAAGTCTGATACTCAAAACCAATAACTACTATGGCCTACGGGAGAAGTACACACACCATTGTAATCGGGCAAGTTTCTCCTTTCAGATGCAACAGGAATTTCTCGAGTTCGTCAATCCGTTCGCGAGATATGGGAGTTTGAAGTTAAGGAATGGTTGAGAAACCACCAAAATTTTCGCTGATTTGATACTCGAATCCAATAACTGGAATGGCCTAGGGGAAAAGTACACATAGCGTTGTAATGGGGCGAGTTTCTACTTGCAGATGCAACAGGAATTTCTTGATTTCCTCAATCCGTTCACGAGATATGGGAGTTTGAAGTTAAGGAATGGTTGAGAAACCATCAAAATTTTCCCAAGTCTGATACTCGAAACCATTAACTACAATGGCCTAGGGGAAAAATAGACATACCGTTGTAATGGGGCGAGTTTCTACTTTCAGATGGAACAGCAATTTCTCGAGTTCGTCAATCCGTTCGCGAGATATGGGAGTTTGAAGTTAAGGAATGGTTGAGAAACCATCAAAATTTTCTCTGGTCTGATACTCGAAACCAATAACTGGAATGGCCTAACGGAAAAGTACACACACCATTGTAATCGGGCGACTTTCTACTTTCAGATGCAACAGGAATTTCTCGAGTTCGTCAGTCCGCTCGCGAGATATGGGAGTTTGAAGTTAAGGAATGGTCGAGAAACCATCAAAATTTTCTCTGGTCTGATACTCGAAACCAATAACTGGAATGGCCTAGGGCAAAAGTACACACACCATTGTAATCGGGCGAGTTTCTACTTTCAGATGGAACAGCAATTTCTCGAGTTCGTCAATCCGGCCGCGAGATATGGGAGTTTGAAATTAAGGAATGGTTGATAAACCATCAAAATTTTCGCAAGTCTGATACTCGAAAACAATAACTACAAAGGCCTAGGGGAAAAATACACACACCGTTGTGATCGGGCGAGTTTCTACTTTCAGATGGAACGGCAATTTCTCGAGTTCGTCAATCCGGTCGCGAGATATGGGAGTTCGAAATTAAGGAGTGGTTGAGAAACCATCAAAATTTTCGCAAGTCTGATACTCGAAAACAATAACTACTATGGCCCAGGGCAAAAATACACATACCGCTGCAATCGGGCGAGTTTCTACTTTCAGATGCAACAGGAATTTCTCGAGTACGTCAATCCGTTCGCGAGATATGGGAGTTTGAAGTTAAGAAACGTTTGAGAAACCATCAAAATTTTCGCAAGTCTGATACTCAAAACCAATAAATACTATGGCCTAGGGGAAAAGTACACACTCCACTGTAATCGGGCGAGTTTCTACTTTCAGATGCAACAGGAATTTCTCGAGTTAGTCAGTCCGTTCGGGAGATATGGGAATTTGAAGTTAAGGAACGTTTGAGAAACCATCAAAATTTTCGCAAGTCTGATACTCGAAACCAATAACTACTATGGACTAGGGCAAAAATACACATACCGTTGTAATCGGGCGAGTCTCTTCTTTCAGATGCAACAGGAATTTCCCGAGTCCGTCAATCCGTTCGCGAAATATGGGAGTTTGAATTTAAGGAATGGTTGAGAATCCATCATAATTTTCGCAAGTCTGATACTCAAAACCAATAACTACTATGGCCTACGGGAGAAGTACACACAACATTGTAATCGGGCTAGTTTCTCCTTTCAGATGCAACAGGAATTTCTCGAGTTCGTCAATCCGTTCGCGAGATATGGGAGTTTGATGTTAAGGAATGGTTCAGAAACCATCAAAATTTTCGGAATCTGATACTCGAAACAAATAACTACTGTGGTCTAGGGCAAAAATACACATACCGTTGTAGTCGGGCGAGATTCTGCTTTCAGATGCAATAGGAATTTCTCGAGTTCGTCAATCCATTCGCGAGGTAAGCGAGTTTGAAATTAAGGAATGGTTGAGAAGCCATCAAAATTTTCGCAAGTCTGATGCTAGAAACGAATAACTGGAATGGCCTAGGGGAAAAGTACACACTCCATTGTAATCGGGCGAGTTTCTACTTTCAGACGCAACAGGAGTTTCTCGAGTTCGTCAATCCGTTCGCGAGATATGCGAGTTTGAATTTAAGGAATGGTTGAGAGTCCATTAAAATTTTCGCAAGTCTGATACTCGTAACCAATAACTGGAATGGCCTAGGGGATAAGTACACACACCATTGTAATCGGGCGAGTTTCTGCCTTCAGATGCAATAGGAATTTCTCGAGTTCGTCAATCCGTTCGCGAGGTATGGGAGTTTGAAGTTAGGGAATGGTTGAGAGTCCATTAAAATTTTCGCAAGTCTGATGCTAGAAACGAATAACTGGAATGGCCTAGGGGAAAAGCACACACACCATTGTAATCGGGCGAGTTTCTGCCTTCAGATGCAATAGGAATTTCTCGAGTTCGTCAATCCGTTCGCGAGGTATGGGAGTTTGAAGTTAGGGAATGGTTGAGAGTCCATTAAAATTTTCGCAAGTCTGATGCTAGAAACGAATAACTGGAATGGCCTAGGGGAAAAGCACACACACCATTGTAATCGGGCGAGTTTCTGCCTTCAGATGCAATAGGAATTTCTCGAGTTCGTCAATCCGTTCGCGAGGTATGGGAGTTTGAAGTTAGGGAATGGTTGAGAGTCCATTAAAATTTTCGCAAGTCTGATACTCGAAACCAATAACTGGAATGGCCTAGGGGAAAAGTACACACACCACTGTAATCGGGCGAGTTTCTGCCTTCAGATGCAATAGGAATTTCTCGAGTTCGTCAATCCGTTCGCGAGATATGGGAGTTTGAAGTTAGGGAATGGTTGAGAAACAATCAAAAATTTCGCAGGTCTGATACACGAAACCAATAACTACAAAGGCCTAGGGGAAAAGTACACACACCATTGTAATCGGGCGAGTTTCTGCCTTCAGATGCAACAGGAATTTCTCGAGGTCGTCAATCCGTTCGCGAGATATGGGAGTTGAAGTTAAGGAATGCTTGAGAAACCATCAAAATTTTCGGAATCTGATACTCGAAACAAATAACTACTGTGGTCTAGGGCAAAAATACACATACCGTTGTAGTCGGGCGAGTTTCTGCTTTCAGATGCAATAGGAATTTCTCGAGTTCGTCAATCCATTCGCGAGATAAGCGAGTTTGAAATTAAGGAATGGTTGAGAAGCCATCACAATTTTCGCAAGTCTGATGCTAGAAACGAATAACTGGAATGGCCTAGGGGAAAAGTACACACTCCATTGTAATCGGGCGAGTTTCTACTTTCAGACGCAAAAGGAGTTTCTCGAGTTCGTCAATCCGTTCGCGAGATATGGGAGTTTGAATTTAAGGAATGGTTGAGAGTCCATTAAAATTTTCGCAAGTCTGATACTCGAAACCAATAACTGGAATTGCCTAGGGGAAAAGTACACACACCATTGTAATCGGGCGAGTTTCTGCCTTCAGATGCAATAGGAATTTCTCGAGTTCGTCAATCCGTTCGCGAGATATGGGAGTTTGAAGTTAAGGAATGGTTGCGAAACCATCAAAATTTTCGGAATCTGATACTCGAAACAAATAACTACTGTGGTCTAGGGCAAAAATACACATACCGTTGTAGTCGGGCGAGATTCTGCTTTCAGATGCAATAGGAATTTCTCGAGTTCGTCAATCCATTCGCGACGTAAGCGAGTTTGAAATTAAGGAATGGTTGAGAAGCCATCAAAATTTTCGCAAGTCTGATGATAGAAACGAATAACTGGAATGGCCTAGGGGAAAAGTACACACTCCATTGTAATCGGGCGAGTTTCTACTTTCAGACGCAACAGGAGTTTCTCGAGTTCGTCAATCCGTTCGCGAGATATGGGAGTATGAAGATAAGGAATGGTTGTCAAACCATCAAAATTTTCGCAAATCTGATACTCGAAACCAATAACTGGAATGGCCTAGGGGAAATGTACACATACCGTTGTAATGGGGCGAGTTTCTACTTTCAGATGCGACAGGAATTCCTCGAGTTCGTCAATCGGTTCGCGAGATATGGGAGTTTGAATTTAAGGAATGGTTGAGAGTCCATTAAAATTTTCGCACGTCTGATACTCGAAACCAATAACTGGAATTGCCTAGGGGAAAAGTACACACACCATTGTAATCGGGCGAGTTTCTGCCTTCAGATGCAATAGGAATTTCTCGAGTTCGTCAATCCGTTCGCGAGATATGGGAGTTTGAAGTTAAGGAATGGTTGAGAAACCATCAAAATTTGCGGAATCTGATACTCGAAACCAATAACTACTATGGTCTAGGGCAAAAATACACATACCGGTGTAATCGGGCGAGTGCCTGCTTTCAGATTCAACAGGAATTACACGAGTTCGTCAATCCGTTCGCGAGATATGGGAGTTTGAAGTTAAGGAATGGTTGAGAAACGATCAAAATTTTCGCAAGTCTGATACTCGAAACCAATAACTGGAATGGCCTTGGGGAAAAGTACAAACACCGTTGTAATCGGGCAAGTTTCTACTTTCAGATGCAAGAGGAACTTCTCGAGTTCGTCAATCCGTTCGCGAGATATGGGAGTTTGAAGTTAGGGAATGATTGAGAAACAATCAAAAATTTCGCAAGTCTGATACACGAAACCGATAACTACAATGGCCTAGGGGAAAAGTACACATACCGTTGTAATGGGGCGAGTTTCTACTTTCAGATGCAACAGGAATTTCTTGATTTCCTCAATCCGTTCACGAGATATGGGAGTTTGAAGTTAAGGAATGGTTGAGAAACCATCAAAATTTTCCCAAGTCTGATACTCGACAACCATTAACTACTATGGCCTAGGGCAAAAATACACATACCGTGGTTATCGGGCGAGTTTCTGATTCAGATTCAACAGGAATTTCTCGAGTTCGTCAATCGGTTCGCGAGATATGGGAGCTGAAGTTAAGGAATGGTTGAGAAACCATCAAAATTGTCGGAATCTGATACTCGAAACCAATAACTAGTGTGGTCTAGGGCAAAAATACACATACCGTTGTAATCGGGCGAGTTTCTGCTTTCAGATGCAACAGGAATTTCTCGAGTTCGTCAATCCATTCGCGAGATATGGGAGCTGAAGTTAAGGAATGGTTGAGAAACCATCAAAATTTTCGCAAGTCTGATGCTAGAAACGAATAACTGGAATGGCCTAGGGGAAAAGTACACACTCCATTGTAATCGGGCGAGTTTCTACTTTCAGACGCAACAGGAATTTCTCGAGTTCGTCAATCCGTTCGCGAGATATGGGAGTATGAAGTTAAGGAATGGTTGACAAACCATCAAAATTTTCGCAAATCTGATACTCGAAACCAATAACTGGAATTGCCTAGGGGAAAAGTACACATACCGTTGTAATGGGGCGAGTTTCTACTTTCAGATGCAACAGGAATTCCTCGAGTTCGTCAATCGGTTCGCGAGATATGGGAGTTTGAATTTAAGGAATGGTTGAGAGTCCATTAAAATTTTCGCAAGTCTGATACTCGAAACCATTAACTGGAATTGCCTAGGGGAAAAGTACACACACCATTGTAATCGGGCGAGTTTCTGCCTTAAAATGCAATAGGAATTTCTCGAGTTCGTCAATCCGTTCGCGAGATATGCGAGTTTGAAATTAAGGAATGGTTGAGAAGCCATCAAAATTTTCGCAAGTCTGATACTCGAAACCAATAACTGGAATGGCCTAGGCGAAAAGTACACACACCATTGTAATCGGGCAAGTTTCTACTTTCAGATGCAACAGGAATTTCTCGAGTTCGTCAATCCGTTCGCGAGATATGGGAGCTGAAGTTAAGGAATGGTTGAGAAACGATCAAAATTTTCGGAATCTGATACTCGAAACCAATAACTACTGTGGTCTAGGGCAAAAATACACATACCGTTGTAATCGGGCGAGTTTCTGCTTTCAGATGCAACAGGAATTTCTCCAGTTCGTCAATCCATTCGCGAGATATGCGAGTTTGAAATTAAGGAATGGTTGAGAAGCCATCCAAATTTTCGCAAGTCTGGTGCTAGAAACGAGTAACTGGAATGGCCTAGGGGAAAAGTACACACTCCATTGTAATCGGGCGAGTTTCTACTTTCAGACGCAACAGGAATTTCTCGAGTTTGTCAATCCGTTCGCGAGATATGGGAGTATGAAGTTAAGGAATGGTTGACATACCATCAAAATTTTCGCAAATCTGATACTCGAAACCAATAACTGGAGTGGCCTAGGGGAAAAGTACACATACCGTTGTAATGGGGCGAGTTTCTCCTTTCAGATGCAACAGGAATTCCTCGAGTTCGTCAATCGGTTCGCGAGATATGGGAGTTTGAATTTAAGGAATGGTTGAGAGTCCGTTAAAATTTTCGCAAGTCTGATACTCGAAACCAATAACTACTATGGTCTAGGGCGAAAATACGCATACCGTTGTAATTGGGCGAGCTTCTACTTTCAGATGCAAGAGGAATTTCTCGAGTTCGTCAATCCGTTCGCGAGATATGGGAGTTTGAAGTTAAGGAATGGTTGAGGAACCATCAAAATTTTCGCAACTCTGATACTCGAAACCAATAACTGGAATGGCCTAGAGGAAAAGTGCACATACCGTTGTAATGGGGCGAGTTTCTACTTTGAGATGCAACAGGAATTTCTCGATTTCCTCAATCCGTTCTTGAGATATGGGAGTTTGAAGTTAAGGAATGGTTGAGAAACCATCAAAATTTTCGGAATCTGATACTCGGAACCATTAACTACTGTGGCCTAGGGCAAAAATACACATACCGTTGTAATCGGGCGAGTTGCTACTTTCAGATGCAACAGGAATTTCTCGAGTTCGTCAATCGGTTCGCGAGATATGGGAGTTTGAATTTAAGGAATGTTTGAGATTCCATTAAAATTTTCGCAAGTCTGATACTCGAAACCAATAACTGGAATGGCCTAGGGGAAAAGCACACACACCATTGTAATCGGGAGAGTTTATACTTTCAGATGCAATAGGAATTTCTTGAGTTCGTCAATCCGTTCGCGAGATATGGGAGTTTGAAGTTAAGGAACGTTTGAGAAACCATCAAAACTCGCGGAATCTGATACTCGAAACCAATAACTACTATGGTCTAGGGCAAAAATACACATACCGTTGTAATTGGGCGAGTATCTGCTTTCAGATTCAACAGGAATTACTCGAGGTCGTCAATCCGTTCGCGAGATATGGGAGTTTGAAGTTAAGGAATGGTTGAGAAACCATCAAAATTTTCGGAATCTGATACTTGAAATCAATAACTACTATGGTCTAGTGCAAAAATACACAGACCGTTGTAATCGGGCGAGTTTCTGCTTTCAGATGCAACAGGAATTTCTCGAGTTCGTCAATCCGTTCGCGAGATATGCGAGTTTGAAATTGAGGAATGGTTGAGAAACCATCAAAATTTTCGCAAATCTGATACTCGAAACCAATAACTGGAATGGCCTAGGGGAAAAGTACACATACCGTTGTAATGGGGCGAGTTTCTCCTTTCAGATGCAACAGGAATTTCTCGAGTTCGTCAATCCGTTCGCGAGATATGCGAGTTTGAAATTGAGGAGTGGTCGAGAAACCATCAAAATTTTCACAAGTCTGATACTCGAAACCAATAACTACTATGGTCTAGGGCGAAAATACGCATACCGTTGTAATTGGGCGAGCTTCTACTTTCAGATGCAAGAGGAATTTCTCGAGTTCGCCAATCCGTTCGCGAGATATGGGAGTTTGAAGTTGAGGAGTGGTTGAGGAACCATCAAAATTTTCGGAATCTGATACTCGAAACCAATAACTGGAATGGCCTAGGGGAAAAGTACACACACCATTGTAATCGGGCGAGTTTCTGCCTTCAGATGCAATAGGAATATCTCGAGTTCGTCAATCCGTTCGCGATATATGGGAGTTTGAAGTTAGGGAATGGTTGAGAAACAATCAAAGATTTCGCAAGTCTGATACACGAAACCGATAACTACAATGGCCTAGGGGAAAAGTACACATACCGTTGTAATGGGGCGAGTTTCTACTTTCAGATGCAACAGGAATTTCTTGATTTCCTCAATCCGTTCACGAGGTATGGGAGTTTGAAGTTAAGGAATGGTTGAGAAACCATCAAAATTTTCCCAAGTCTGATACTCGACAACCATTAACTACTATGGCCTAGGGCAAAAATACACATACCGTGGTTATCGGGCGAGTTTCTGATTCAGATTCAACAGGAATTTCTCGAGTTCGTCAATCGGTTCGCGAGATATGGGAGCTGAAGTTAAGGAATGGTTGAGAAACCATCAAAATTGTCGGAATCTGATACTCGAAACCAATAACTAGTGTGGTCTAGGGCAAAAATACACATACCGTTGTAATCGGGCGAGTTTCTGCTTTCAGATGCAACAGGAATTTCTCGAGTTCGTCAATCCATTCGCGAGATATGGGAGCTGAAGTTAAGGAATGGTTGAGAAACCATCAAAATTTTCGCAAGTCTGATGCTAGAAACGAATAACTGGAATGGCCTAGGGGAAAAGTACACACTCCATTGTAATCGGGCGAGTTTCTACTTTCAGACGCAACAGGAATTTCTCGAGTTCGTCAATCCGTTCGCGAGATATGGGAGTATGAAGTTAAGGAATGGTTGACAAACCATCAAAATTTTCGCAAATCTGATACTCGAAACCAATAACTGGAATTGCCTAGGGGAAAAGTACACATACCGTTGTAATGGGGCGAGTTTCTACTTTCAGATGCAACAGGAATTCCTCGAGTTCGTCAATCGGTTCGCGAGATATGGGAGTTTGAATTTAAGGAATGGTTGAGAGTCCATTAAAATTTTCGCAAGTCTGATACTCGAAACCATTAACTGGAATTGCCTAGGGGAAAAGTACACACACCATTGTAATCGGGCGAGTTTCTGCCTTAAAATGCAATAGGAATTTCTCGAGTTCGTCAATCCGTTCGCGAGATATGCGAGTTTGAAATTAAGGAATGGTTGAGAAGCCATCAAAATTTTCGCAAGTCTGATACTCGAAACCAATAACTGGAATGGCCTAGGCGAAAAGTACACACACCATTGTAATCGGGCAAGTTTCTACTTTCAGATGCAACAGGAATTTCTCGAGTTCGTCAATCCGTTCGCGAGATATGGGAGCTGAAGTTAAGGAATGGTTGAGAAACGATCAAAATTTTCGGAATCTGATACTCGAAACCAATAACTACTGTGGTCTAGGGCAAAAATACACATACCGTTGTAATCGGGCGAGTTTCTGCTTTCAGATGCAACAGGAATTTCTCCAGTTCGTCAATCCATTCGCGAGATATGCGAGTTTGAAATTAAGGAATGGTTGAGAAGCCATCCAAATTTTCGCAAGTCTGGTGCTAGAAACGAGTAACTGGAATGGCCTAGGGGAAAAGTACACACTCCATTGTAATCGGGCGAGTTTCTACTTTCAGACGCAACAGGAATTTCTCGAGTTTGTCAATCCGTTCGCGAGATATGGGAGTATGAAGTTAAGGAATGGTTGACATACCATCAAAATTTTCGCAAATCTGATACTCGAAACCAATAACTGGAGTGGCCTAGGGGAAAAGTACACATACCGTTGTAATGGGGCGAGTTTCTCCTTTCAGATGCAACAGGAATTCCTCGAGTTCGTCAATCGGTTCGCGAGATATGGGAGTTTGAATTTAAGGAATGGTTGAGAGTCCGTTAAAATTTTCGCAAGTCTGATACTCGAAACCAATAACTACTATGGTCTAGGGCGAAAATACGCATACCGTTGTAATTGGGCGAGCTTCTACTTTCAGATGCAAGAGGAATTTCTCGAGTTCGTCAATCCGTTCGCGAGATATGGTAGTTTGAAGTTAAGGAATGGTTGAGGAACCATCAAAATTTTCGCAACTCTGATACTCGAAACGAATAACTGGAATGGCCTAGGGGAAAAGCACACACACCATTGTAATCGGGCGAGTTTCTACTTTCAGATGCATCAGGAGTTTCTCGAGTTCGTCAATCCGTTCGTGAGATATGGGAGTTTGAAGTTAAGGAATGGTCGAGAAACCATCAAAATTTTCACAAGTCTGATACCCGAAACCAATAACTACTATGGTCTAGGGCGAAAATACGCATACCGTTGTAATTGGGCGAGCTTCTACTTTCAGATGCAAGAGGAATTTCTCGAGTTCGTCAATCCGTTCGCGAGATATGGGAGTTTGAAGTTAAGGAATGGTTGAGGAACCATCAAAATTTTCGGAATCTGATACTCGAAACCAATAACTACAATGACCTAGGGGAAAAGTACACACACCATTGTAATCGGGAGAGTTTATACTTTCAAATGCAACAGGAATTTCTTGAGTTCGTCAATCCGTTCGCGAGATATGGGAGTTTGAAGTTAAGGAACGTTTGAGAAACCATCAAAACTCGCGGAATCTGATACTCGAAACCAATAACTACTATGGTCTAGGGCAAAAATACACATACCGTTGTAATTGGGCGAGTATCTGCTTTCAGATTCAACAGGAATTACTCGAGGTCGTCAATCCGTTCGCGAGATATGGGAGTTTGAAGTTAAGGAATGGTTGAGAAACCATCAAAATTTTCGGAATCTGATACTTGAAATCAATAACTACTATGGTCTAGTGCAAAAATACACAGACCGTTGTAATCGGGCGAGTTTCTGCTTTCAGATGCAACAGGAATTTCTCGAGTTCGTCAATCCGTTCGCGAGATATGCGAGTTTGAAATTGAGGAATGGTTGAGAAACCATCAAAATTTTCGCAAATCTGATACTCGAAACCAATAACTGGAATGGCCTAGGGGAAAAGTACACATACCGTTGTAATGGGGCGAGTTTCTCCTTTCAGATGCAACAGGAATTTCTCGAGTTCGTCAATCCGTTCGCGAGATATGCGAGTTTGAAATTGAGGAGTGGTCGAGAAACCATCAAAATTTTCACAAGTCTGATACTCGAAACCAATAACTACTATGGTCTAGGGCGAAAATACGCATACCGTTGTAATTGGGCGAGCTTCTACTTTCAGATGCAAGAGGAATTTCTCGAGTTCGCCAATCCGTTCGCGAGATATGGGAGTTTGAAGTTGAGGAGTGGTTGAGGAACCATCAAAATTTTCGGAATCTGATACTCGAAACCAATAACTGGAATGGCCTAGGGGAAAAGTACACACACCATTGTAATCGGGCGAGTTTCTGCCTTCAGATGCAATAGGAATATCTCGAGTTCGTCAATCCGTTCGCGATATATGGGAGTTTGAAGTTAGGGAATGGTTGAGAAACAATCAAAGATTTCGCAAGTCTGATACACGAAACCGATAACTACAATGGCCTAGGGGAAAAGTACACATACCGTTGTAATGGGGCGAGTTTCTACTTTCAGATGCAACAGGAATTTCTTGATTTCCTCAATCCGTTCACGAGGTATGGGAGTTTGAAGTTAAGGAATGGTTGAGAAACCATCAAAATTTTCCCAAGTCTGATACTCGAAACCATTAACTACTATGGCCTAGGGCAAAAATACACATACCGTGGTAATCGGGCGAGTTTCTGATTCAGATTCAACAGGAATTTCTCGAGTTCGTTAATCGGTTCGCGAGATATGGGAGTTTGAAGTTAAGGAATGGTTGAGAAACCATCAAAATTTTCGCAAGTCTGATACTCGAAACCAATAACTGGAATGGCCTAGGGGAAAAGTACACATACCGTTGTAATCGGGCGAGTTTCTACTTTCAGATGCAACAGGAATTTCTCGATTTCCTCAATCCGTTCGGGAGATATGGGAGTTTGAATTTAAGGAATGGTTGAGAAACCATCAAAATTTTCGCAAGTCTGATACTCGAAACCAATAACTACTATGGCCTAGGGCAAAAATACACATACCGTTGTAATCGGGCGAGTTTCTGCTTTCAGATGCAACAGGAATTTCTCCAGTTCGTCAATCCATTCGCGAGATATGCGAGTTTGAAATTAAGGAATGGTTGAGAAGCCATCCAAATATTCGCAAGTCTGGTGCTAGAAACGAGTAACTGGAATGGCCTAGGGGAAAAGTACACACTCCATTGTAATCGGGCGAGTTTCTACTTTCAGACGCAACAGGAATTTCTCGAGTTCGTCAATCCGTTCGCGAGATATGGGAGTATGAAGTTAAGGAATGGTTGACATACCATCAAAATTTTCGCAAATCTGATACTCGAAACCAATAACTGGAGTGGCCTAGGGGAAAAGCACACACACCATTGTAATCGGGCGAGTTTCTACTTTCAGATGCATCAGGAGTTTCTCGAGTTCGTCAATCCGTTCGTGAGATATGGGAGTTTGAAGTTAAGGAATGGTCGAGAAACCATCAAAATTTTCACAAGTCTGATACCCGAAACCAATAACTACTATGGTCTAGGGCGAAAATACGCATACCGTTGTAATTGGGCGAGCTTCTACTTTCAGATGCAAGAGGAATTTCTCGAGTTCGTCAATCCGTTCGCGAGATATGGGAGTTTGAAGTTAAGGAATGGTTGAGGAACCATCAAAATTTTCGGAATCTGATACTCGAAACCAATAACTACAATGACCTAGGGGAAAAGTACACACACCATTGTAATCGGGAGAGTTTATACTTTCAAATGCAACAGGAATTTCTTGAGTTCGTCAATCCGTTCGCGAGATATGGGAGTTTGAAGTTAAGGAACGTTTGAGAAACCATCAAACCTCGCGGAATCTGATACTCGAAACCAATAACTACTATGGTCTAGGGCAAAAATACACATACCGTTGTAATTGGGCGAGTATCTGCTTTCAGATTCAACAGGAATTACTCGAGGTCGTCAATCCGTTCGCGAGATATGGGAGTTTGAAGTTAAGGAATGGTTGAGAAACCATCAAAATTTTCGGAATCTGATACTTGAAATCAATAACTACTATGGTCTAGTGCAAAAATACACAGACCGTTGTAATCGGGCGAGTTTCTGCTTTCAGATGCAACAGGAATTTCTCGAGTTCGTCAATCCGTTCGCGAGATATGCGAGTTTGAAATTGAGGAATGGTTGAGAAACCATCAAAATTTTCGCAAATCTGATACTCGAAACCAATAACTGGAATGGCCTAGGGGAAAAGTACACATACCGTTGTAATGGGGCGAGTTTCTCCTTTCAGATGCAACAGGAATTTCTCGAGTTCGTCAATCCGTTCGCGAGATATGCGAGTTTGAAATTGAGGAGTGGTCGAGAAACCATCAAAATTTTCACAAGTCTGATACTCGAAACCAATAACTACTATGGTCTAGGGCGAAAATACGCATACCGTTGTGATTGGGCGAGCTTCTACTTTCAGATGCAAGAGGAATTTCTCGAGTTCGCCAATCCGTTCGCGAGATATGGGAGTTTGAAGTTGAGGAGTGGTTGAGGAACCATCAAAATTTTCGGAATCTGATACTCGAAACCAATAACTGGAATGGCCTAGGGGAAAAGTACACACACCATTGTAATCGGGCGAGTTTCTGCCTTCAGATGCAATAGGAATATCTCGAGTTCGTCAATCCGTTCGCGATATATGGGAGTTTGAAGTTAGGGAATGGTTGAGAAACAATCAAAGATTTCGCAAGTCTGATACACGAAACCGATAACTACAATGGCCTAGGGGAAAAGTACACATACCGTTGTAATGGGGCGAGTTTCTACTTTCAGATGCAACAGGAATTTCTTGATTTCCTCAATCCGTTCACGAGGTATGGGAGTTTGAAGTTAAGGAATGGTTGAGAAACCATCAAAATTTTCCCAAGTCTGATACTCGAAACCATTAACTACTATGGCCTAGGGCAAAAATACACATACCGTGGTAATCGGGCGAGTTTCTGATTCAGATTCAACAGGAATTTCTCGAGTTCGTTAATCGGTTCGCGAGATATGGGAGTTTGAAGTTAAGGAATGGTTGAGAAACCATCAAAATTTTCGCAAGTCTGATACTCGAAACCAATAACTGGAATGGCCTAGGGGAAAAGTACACATACCGTTGTAATCGGGCGAGTTTCTACTTTCAGATGCAACAGGAATTTCTCGATTTCCTCAATCCGTTCGGGAGATATGGGAGTTTGAATTTAAGGAATGGTTGAGAAACCATCAAAATTTTCGCAAGTCTGATACTCGAAACCAATAACTACTATGGCCTAGGGCAAAAATACACATACCTTTGTATTCGGGCGAGTTCCTGCTTTCAGATGCAACAGGAATTTCTCGTGTTCGTCAATCCGTTCGCGAGATATGGGAGTTTGAAGTTAAGGAATGGTTGAGAAACCATCAAAATTTGCGGAATCTGATACTCGAAACCAATAACTGGAATGGCCTTGGGGAAAAGTACACACACCGTTGTAATCGGGCAAGTTTCTATTTTCAGATGCAACAGGAATTTCTCGAGTTCGTCAATCCGTTCGCGAGATATGGGAGTTTGAATTTAAGGAATGGTTGAGAAACCATCAAAATTTATGGAATCTGATACTCGGAAACATTAACAACTGTGGTCTAGGGCAAAAATACACATAAGGTTGTAATCGGGCGAGTTTCTGGTTTCAGATGCAATAGGAATTTCTCGAGTTCGTCAATCCGTTCGCGAGATATGGGAGTTTGAATTTAAGGAATGGTTGAGAAGCCATCAAAATTTTAGCAAGTCTGATGCTAGAAACGGATAACGGGAATGGCCTAGGGGAAAAGTACACGCACCATTGTAATCGGGCGAGTTTCTACTTTCAGATGCAACCGGAATTTCTCGAGTTCGTCAATCCGCTCGCGAGATATGGGAGTTTGAAGTTAAGGCATGGTTGAGAAACCATCAAAATTTGCGGAATCAGATACTCGAAACCAATAACTACTATGGTCTAGAGCAAAAATACACATACCGTTGTAATCGGGCGAGTTGCTACTTTCAGATGCAACAGGAATTTCTCGAGTTCGTCAATCGGTTCGCGAGATATGGGAGTTTGAATTTAAGGAATGGTTGAGAGTCCATTAAAATTTTCCCAAGTCTGATACTCGAAACCAATAACTGGAATGGCCTAGGGGAAAAGTACACACACCATTGTAATCGGGCGAGTTTCTGCCTTCAGATGCAATAGGAATATCTCGAGTTCGTCAATCCGTTCGCGATATATGGGAGTTTGAAGTTAGGGAATGGTTGAGAAACAATCAAAGATTTCGCAAGTCTGATACACGAAACCGATAACTACAATGGCCTAGGGGAAAAGTACACATACCGTTGTAATGGGGCGAGTTTCTACTTTCAGATGCAACAGGAATTTCTTGATTTCCTCAATCCGTTCACGAGGTATGGGAGTTTGAAGTTAAGGAATGGTTGAGAAACCATCAAAATTTTCCCAAGTCTGATACTCGAAACCATTAACTACTATGGCCTAGGGCAAAAATACACATACCGTGGTAATCGGGCGAGTTTCTGATTCAGATTCAACAGGAATTTCTCGAGTTCGTTAATCGGTTCGCGAGATATGGGAGTTTGAAGTTAAGGAATGGTTGAGAAACCATCAAAATTTTCGCAAGTCTGATACTCGAAACCAATAACTGGAATGGCCTAGGGGAAAAGTACACATACCGTTGTAATCGGGCGAGTTTCTACTTTCAGATGCAACAGGAATTTCTCGATTTCCTCAATCCGTTCGGGAGATATGGGAGTTTGAATTTAAGGAATGGTTGAGAAACCATCAAAATTTTCGCAAGTCTGATACTCGAAACCAATAACTACTATGGCCTAGGGCAAAAATACACATACCTTTGTATTCGGGCGAGTTCCTGCTTTCAGATGCAACAGGAATTTCTCGTGTTCGTCAATCCGTTCGCGAGATATGGGAGTTTGAAGTTAAGGAATGGTTGAGAAACCATCAAAATTTGCGGAATCTGATACTCGAAACCAATAACTGGAATGGCCTTGGGGAAAAGTACACACACCGTTGTAATCGGGCAAGTTTCTATTTTCAGATGCAACAGGAATTTCTCGAGTTCGTCAATCCGTTCGCGAGATATGGGAGTTTGAATTTAAGGAATGGTTGAGAAACCATCAAAATTTATGGAATCTGATACTCGGAAACATTAACAACTGTGGTCTAGGGCAAAAATACACATAAGGTTGTAATCGGGCGAGTTTCTGGTTTCAGATGCAATAGGAATTTCTCGAGTTCGTCAATCCGTTCGCGAGATATGGGAGTTTGAATTTAAGGAATGGTTGAGAAGCCATCAAAATTTTAGCAAGTCTGATGCTAGAAACGGATAACGGGAATGGCCTAGGGGAAAAGTACACGCACCATTGTAATCGGGCGAGTTTCTACTTTCAGATGCAACCGGAATTTCTCGAGTTCGTCAATCCGCTCGCGAGATATGGGAGTTTGAAGTTAAGGCATGGTTGAGAAACCATCAAAATTTGCGGAATCAGATACTCGAAACCAATAACTACTATGGTCTAGAGCAAAAATACACATACCGTTGTAATCGGGCGAGTTGCTACTTTCAGATGCAACAGGAATTTCTCGAGTTCGTCAATCGGTTCGCGAGATATGGGAGTTTGAATTTAAGGAATGGTTGAGAGTCCATTAAAATTTTCCCAAGTCTGATACTCGAAACCAATAACTGGAATGGCCTAGGGGAAAAGTACACACACCATTGTAATCGGGCGAGTTTCTGCCTGCAGATGCAATAGGAATTTCTCGAGGTCGTCAATCCGTTCGCGAGATATGGGAGTTCGAAGTTAGGGAATGGTTGAGAAACAATCAAAAATTTCGCAAGTCTTATACACGAAACCAATAACTACAATGGCCTAGGGGAAAAGTACAGACTCCATTCTAATCGGGCGAGTTTCTACTTTCAGATGCAACAGGAGTTTCTCGAGTTCGTCAATCGGTTCGCGAGATATGGGAGTTTGAATTTAAGGAATGGTTGAGAGTCCATTAAAATTTTCCCAAGTCTGATACTCGAAACCAATAACTGGAATGGCCTAGGGGAAAAGTACACATACCGTTGTAATGGGGCGAGTTTCTACTTTCGGATGCAACAGGAATTTCTCGAGTTCGTCAATCCGTTCGCGAGATATGGGAGTTTGAATTTAAGGATTGGTTGAGTAGCCATCAAAATTTTCGCAAGTCTGATGCTAGAAACGAATAACTGGAAAGGCCTAGGGGAAAAGTACACGCACCATTGTAATCGGGCAAGTTTCTACTTTCAGATGCAACAGGAATTTCTCGAGTTCGTCAATCAGTTCGCGAGATATGGGAGTTTGAATTTAAGGAATGGTTGAGAAGCCATCAAAATTTTCGCAAGTCTGATGCTAGAAACGAATAACTGGAATGGCCTAGGGGAAAAGTACACACTCCATTGTAATCGGGCGAGTTTCTACTTTCAGATGCAACAGGAATTTCTCGATTTCCTCAATCCGTTCACGAGATATGGGAGTTTGAAGTCAAGGAATGGTTGAGAAACAATCAAAATTTTCGGAATCTGATACTCGGAACCATTAACTACTATGGTCTAGGGCAAATATACACATACCGTTGTAATCGGGCGAGATTCTGCTTTCAGATGCAACAGCAATTTCACGAGTTCGTCAATCCGTTCGGGAGATATGCGAGTTTGAAATTAAGGAATGGTTGAGAAACCATAACAATTTTGCAAGTCTCTTACTCGAAACGAATAACTGGAATGGCCTAGGGGTAAAGCACACACACCATTGTAATCGGTCGAGTTTCTACTTTCAGATGCAACCGGAATTTCTCGAGTTCGTCAATCCGCTCGCGAGGTATGGGAGTTTGAAGTTAAGGAATGGTTGAGAAACCACCAAAATTTTCGGAATCTGATACTCGAAACCAATAACTACAATGGCCTAGGGGAAAAATCCACATACCGTTGTAATCGGGCGAGTTTCTACTTTCAGATGCAACCGGAATTTCTCGAGTTCGTCAATCCGCTCGCGAGATATGGGAGTTTGAGGTTAAGGAATGGTTGAGTAACCATCAAAATTTGCGGAATCTGATACACGAAACCAATAACTACAATGGCCTAGGGGAAAAATACACATACCGTTGTAATCGGGCGAGTTTCTGCTTTCAGATGCAACAGGAATTTCTCGAGATCGTCAATCAGTTCGCGCGATATGGGAGTTTGAAGTTAAGGAATGATTGAGAAACCATCAAAATTTTCGGAATCAGCTACTCGAAACAAATAACTACTATGGTCTAGGGGAAATATTCACATACCGTTGTAATCGGGCGAGCTTCTGCTTTCAGATACAACAGGAATTTCTCGAGTTCGTCAATCCGTTCGCTAGATATGGGGTTTGAAGTTAAGGAATGGTTGAGAAACCATCAAAATTTTCGCAAGTCTGATACTCGAAACCAATAACTACAATGGCCTAGGAGAAAAATAGACATACCGTTGTAATCGGGGAGTTTCTACTTTCAGATGCAACAGAAATGTTTCGGATTCGTCAATCCGTTCGCGAAATATCGGAGTTTGGAATTAAGAGATGGTTGAGAAACCATCAAAATTTTCGCAAGTCTGATACTCGAAACCAATAACTGCAATGGCCTAGGGGAAAAATACACATACCGTTGTAATCGGGGAGTTTCTACATTCAGATGCAACAGAAATGTTTCGGATTCGTCAATCCGTTCGCGAAATATCGGAGTTTGGAATTAAGAGATGGTTGAGAAACCATCAAAATTTTCGCAAGTCTGATACTCGAAACCAATAACTACTATGGCCTAGGGCAAAAATAGACATACCGTTGTAATCGGGCGAGTTTCTGCTCTCAGATGCAACAGGAATTTCTCCAGTTCGTCAATCCGTTCGCGAGATATGCGAGTTTGAAACTGAGGAATGGTTGAGAAACGATCAAAATTTTCGCAAGTCTGATACTCGAAACCAATAACTACTATGGCCTAGGGCAAAAATACACATACCGTTGTAATCGGGCGAGTTTCTGCTTTCAGATGCAACAGGAATTTCTCGAGATCGTCAATCAGTTCGCGCGATAGGGGAGTTTGAAGTTAAGGAATTGTTGAGAAACCATCAAAATTTTCGCAAGTCTGATACTCGAAACCAATAACTACAATGGCCTAGTGCGAAAATACACATACCGTTGTAATCGGGCGAGTTTCTGCTTTCAGATGCAACACGAATTTCTCGAGTTCGTCAATCCGCTCGCGAGATATGGGAGTTTGAAATTGAGGAATGGTTGAGAAACCATCAAAATTTTCGCAAATCTGGTACTCAAAACCAATAACTGGAATGGCCTAGGGGAAAAGTACACATAACGTTGTAATGGGGCGAGTTTCTCCTTTCAGATGCAACAGGAATTTCTCGAGTTCGTCAATCCGTTCGCGAGATATGCGAGTTTGAAATTGAGGAATGGTCGAGAAACCATCAAAATTTTCACAAGTCTGATACTCGAAACCAATAACTACTATGGTCTAGGGCGAAAATACGCATACCGTTGTAATTGGGCGAGCTTCTACTTTCAGATGCAAGAGGAATTTCTCGAGTTCGCCAATCCGTTCGCGAGATATGGGAGTTTGAAGTTGAGGAGTGGTTGAGGAACCATCAAAATTTTCGGAATCTGATACTCGAAACCAATAACTACTATGTTCTAGGGCAAAAATACACATACCGTTGTAATCGGGCGAGTTTCTACTTTCAGATGCAACCGGAATTTCTCGAGTTCGTCAATCCGCTCGCGAGATATGGGAGTTTGAGGATAAGGAATGGTTGAGTAACCATCAAAATTTGCGGAATCTGATACACGAAACCAATAACTACAATGGCCTAGGGGAAAAATACACATACCGTTGTAATCGGGCGAGTTTCTGCTTTCAGATGCAACAGGAATTTCTCGAGTTCGTCAATCCGTTCGCGAGATATGCGAGTTTGAAATTGAGGAGTGGTCGAGAAACCATCAAAATTTTCACAAGTCTGATACTCGAAACCAATAACTACTATGGTCTAGGGCGAAAATACGCATACCGTTGTAATTGGGCGAGCTTCTACTTTCAGATGCAAGAGGAATTTCTCGAGTTCGCCAATCCGTTCGCGAGATATGGTAGTTTGAAGTTGAGGAGTGGTTGAGGAACCATCAAAATTTTCGGAATCTGATACTCGAAACCAATAACTGGAATGGCCTAGGGGAAAAGTACACACACCATTGTAATCGGGCGAGTTTCTGCCTTCAGATGCAATAGGAATTTCTCGAGTTCGTCAATCCGTTCGCGATATATGGGAGTTTGAAGTTAGGGAATGGTTGAGAAACAATCAAAGATTTCGCAAGTCTGATACACGAAACCGATAACTACAATGGCCTAGGGGAAAAGTACACATACCGTTGTAATCGGGCGAGTTTCTACTTTCAGATGCAACAGGAATTTCTTGATTTCCTCAATCCGTTCACGAGGTATGGGAGTTTGAAGTTAAGGAATGGTTGAGAAACATCAAAATTTTCCCAAGTCTGATACTCGAAACCATAAACTACTATGGCCTAGGGCAAAAATACACATACCGTGGTAATCGGGCGAGTTTCTGATTCAGATTCAACAGGAATTTCTCGAGTTCGTTAATCGGTTCGCGAGATATGGGAGTTTGAAGTTAAGGAATGGTTGAGAAACCATCAAAATTTTCGCAAGTCTGATACTCGAAACCAATAACTGGAATGGCCTAGGGGAAAAGTACACATACCGTTGTAATCGGGCGAGTTTCTACTTTCAGATGCAACAGGAATTTCTCGATTTCCTCAATCCGTTCGGGAGATATGGGAGTTTGAATTTAAGGAATGGTTGAGAAACCATCAAAATTTTCGCAAGTCTGATACTCGAAACCAATAACTACTATGGCCTAGGGCAAAAATACACATACCTTTGTATTCGGGCGAGTTCCTGCTTTCAGATGCAACAGGAATTTCTCGTGTTCGTCAATCCGTTCGCGAGATATGGGAGTTTGAAGTTAAGGAATGGTTGAGAAACCATCAAAATTTGCGGAATCTGATACTCGAAACCAATAACTGGAATGGCCTTGGGGAAAAGTACACACACCGTTGTAATCGGGCAAGTTTCTACTTTCAGATGCAACAGGAATTTCTCGATTTCGTCAATCCGTTCGAGAGATATGGGAGTTTGAATTTAAGGAATGGTTGAGGAACCATCAAAATTTATGGAATCTGATACTCGGAAACATTAACAACTATGGTCTAGGGCAAAAATACACATAACGTTGTAATCGGGCGAGTTTCTGCTTTCAGATGCAACAGGAATTTCTCGAGTTCGTCAATCCGTTGGCGAGATATGGGAGTATGAAATTAAGGAATGGTTGAGAAACCATCAAAATTTATGGAATCTGATACTCGGAAACATTAACAACTATGGTCTAGGGCAAAAATACACATAACGTTGTAATCGGGCGAGTTGCTACTTTCAGATGCAACAGGAATTTCTCGAGTTCTTCAATCGGTTCGCGAGATATGGGAGTTTGAATTTAAGGAATGGTTGAGAGTCCATTAAAATTTTCCCAAGTCTGATACTCGAAACCAATAACTGGAATGGCCTAGGGGAAAAGTACACACACCATTGTAATCGGGCGAGTTTCTGCCTGCAGATGCAATAGGAATTTCTCGAGGTCGTCAATCCGTTCGCGAGATATGGGAGTTTGAAGTTAAGGAATGGTTGAGAAACCATCAAAATTTGCGGAATCTGATACTCGAAACCAATAACTGGTATGGCCTTGGGGAAAAGTACACACACCGTTGTAATCGGGCAAGTTTCTACTTTCAGATGCAACAGGAATTTCTCGAGTTCGTCAATCCGTTCGCGAGATATGGGAGTTTGAATTTAAGGAATGGTTGAGAAACCATCAAAATTTATGGAATCTGATACTCGGAAACATTAACAACTATGGTCTAGGGCAATAAGACACATAACGTTGTAATCGGGCGAGTTTCTGCTTTCAGATGCAACAGGAATTTCTCGAGTTCGTCAATCCGTTCGCGAGATATGGGAGTATGAAATTAAGGAATGGTTGAGAAACCATCAAAATTTATGGAATCTGATACTCGGAAACATTAACAACTATGGTCTAGGGCAAAAATACACATAACGTTGTAATCGGGCGAGTTTCTGGTTTCAGATGCAATAGGAATTTCTCGATTTCGTCAATCCGTTCGCGAGATATGGGAGTTTGAATTTAAGGAATGGTTGAGAAGCCATCAAAATTTTCGCAAGTCTGATGCTAGAAACGGATAACGGGAATGGCCTAGGGGAAAAGTACACGCACCATTGTAATCGGGCGAGTTTCTACTTTCAGATGCAACCGGAATTTCTCGAGTTCGTCAATCCGCTCGCGAGATATGGGAGTTTGAAGTTAAGGCATGGTTGAGAAACCATCAAAATTTGCGGAATCAGATACTCGAAACCAATAACTACTATGGTCTAGAGCAAAAATACACATACCGTTGTAATCGGGCGAGTTGCTACTTTCAGATGCAACAGGAATTTCTCGAGTTCGTCAATCGGTTCGCGAGATATGGGAGTTTGAATTTAAGGAATGGTTGAGAGTCCATTAAAATTTTCCCAAGTCTGATACTCGAAACCAATAACTGGAATGGCCTAGGGGAAAAGTACACACACCATTGTAATCGGGCGAGTTTCTGCCTGCAGATGCAATAGGAATTTCTCGAGGTCGTCAATCCGTTCGCGAGATATGGGAGTTCGAAGTTAGGGAATGGTTGAGAAACAATCAAAAATTTCGCAAGTCTTATACACGAAACCAATAACTACAGTGGCCTAGGGGAAAAGTACAGACTCCATTCTAATCGGGCGAGTTTCTACATTCAGATGCAACAGGAGTTTCTCGAGTTCGTCAATCGGTTCGCGAGATATGGGAGTTTGAATTTAAGGAATGGTTGAGAGTCCATTAAAATTTTCCCAAGTCTGATACTCGAAACCAATAACTGGAATGGCCTAGGGGAAAAGTACACATACCGTTGTAATGGGGCGAGTTTCTACTTTCGGATGCAACAGGAATTTCTCGAGTTCGTCAATCCGTTCGCGAGATATGGGAGTTTGAATTTAAGGATTGGTTGAGTAGCCATCAAAATTTTCGCAAGTCTGATGCTAGAAACGAATAACTGGAATGGCCTAGAGGAAAAGTACACGCACCATTGTAATCGGGCAAGTTTCTACTTTCAGATGCAACAGGAATTTCTCGAGTTCGTCAATCAGTTCGCGAGATATGGGAGTTTGAAGTTGAGGAGTGGTTGAGGAACCATCAAAATTTTCACAAGTCTGATACTCGAAACCAATAACTACTATGGTCTAGGGCGAAAATACGCATACCGTTGTAATTGGGCGAGCTTCTACTTTCAGATGCAAGAGGAATTTCTCGAGTTCGCCAATCCGTTCGCGAGATATGGGAGTTTGAAGTTGAGGAGTGGTTGAGGAACCATCAAAATTTTCGGAATCTGATACTCGAAACCAGTAACTGGAATGGCCTAGGGGAAAAGTACACACACCATTGTAATCGGGCGAGTTTCTGCCTTCAGATGCAATAGGAATTTCTCGAGTTCGTCAATCCGTTCGCGATATATGGGAGTTTGAAGTTAGGGAATGGTTGAGAAACAATCAAAGATTTCGCAAGTCTGATTCACGAAACCGATAACTACAATGGCCTAGGGGAAAAGTACACATACCGTTGTAATGGGGCGAGTTTCTACTTTCAGATGCAACAGGAATTTCTTGATTTCCTCAATCCGTTCACGAGGTATGGGAGTTTGAAGTTAAGGAATGGTTGAGAAACCATCAAAATTTTCCCAAGTCTGATACTCGAAACCATTAACTACTATGGCCTAGGGCAAAAATACACATACCGTGGTAATCGGGCGAGTTTCTGATACAGATTCAACAGGAATTTCTCGAGTTCGTTAATCGGTTCGCGAGATATGGGAGTTTGAAGTTAAGGAATGGTTGAGAAACCATCAAAATTTTCGCAAGTCTGATACTCGAAACCTATAACTGGAATGGCCTAGGGGAAAAGTACACATACCGTTGTAATCGGGCGAGTTTCTACTTTCAGATGCAACAGGAATTTCTCGATTTCCTCAATCCGTTCGGGAGATATGGGAGTTTGAATTTAAGGAATGGTTGAGAAACCATCAAAATTTTCGCAAGTCTGATACTCGAAACCAATAACTACTATGGCCTAGGGCAAAAATACTCATACCTTTGTATTCGGGCGAGTTCCTGCTTTCAGATGCAACAGGAATTTCTCGTGTTCGTCAATCCGTTCGCGAGATATGGGAGTTTGAAGTTAAGGAATGGTTGAGAAACCATCAAAATTTGCGGAATCTGATACTCGAAACCAATAACTGGAATGGCCTTGGGGAAAAGTACACACACCGTTGTAATCGGGCAAGTTTCTACTTTCAGATGCAACAGGAATTTCTCGAGTTCGTCAATCCGTTCGAGAGATATGGGAGTTTGAATTTAAGGAATGGTTGAGGAACCATCAAAATTTATGGAATCTGATACTCGGAAACATTAACAACTATGGTCTAGGGCAAAAATACACATAACGTTGTAATCGGGCGAGTTTCTGCTTTCAGATGCAACAGGAATTTCTCGAGTTCGTCAATCCGTTGGCGAGATATGGGAGTACGAAATTAAGGAATGGTTGAGAAACCATCAAAATTTATGGAATCTGATACTCGGAAACATTAACAACTATGGTCTAGGGCAAAAATACACATAACGTTGTAATCGGGCGAGTTGCTACTTTCAGATGCAACAGGAATTTCTCGAGTTCTTCAATCGGTTCGCGAGATATGGGAGTTTGAATTTAAGGAATGGTTGAGAGTCCATTAAAATTTTCCCAAGTCTGATACTCGAAACCAATAACTGGAATGGCCTAGGGGAAAAGTACACACACCATTGTAATCGGGCGAGTTTCTGCCTGCAGATGCAATAGGAATTTCTCGAGGTCGTCAATCCGTTCGCGAGATATGGGAGTTTGAAGTTAAGGAATGGTTGAGAAACCATCAAAATTTGCGGAATCTGATACTCGAAACCAATAACTGGAATGGCCTTGGGGAAAAGTACACACACCGTTGTAATCGGGCAAGTTTCTACTTTCAGATGCAACAGGAATTTCTCGAGTTCGTCAATCCGTTCGCGAGATATGGGAGTTTGAATTTAAGGAATGGTTGAGAAACCATCAAAATTTATGGAATCTGATACTCGGAAACATTAACAACTATGGTCTAGGGCAAAAAGACACATAACGTTGTAATCGGGCGAGTTTCTGCTTTCAGATGCAACAGGAATTTCTCGAGTTCGTCAATCCGTTCGCGAGATATGGGAGTATGAAATTAAGGAATGGTTGAGAAACCATCAAAATTTATGGAATCTGATACTCGGAAACATTAACAACTATGGTCTAGGGCAAAAATACACATAACGTTGTAATCGGGCGAGTTTCTGGTTTCAGATGCAATAGGAATTTCTCGATTTCGTCAATCCGTTCGCGAGATATGGGAGTTTGAATTTAAGGAATGGTTGAGAAGCCATCAAAATTTTCGCAAGTCTGATGCTAGAAACGGATAACGGGAATGGCCTAGGGGAAAAGTACACGCACCATTGTAATCGGGCGAGTTTCTACTTTCAGATGCAACCGGAATTTCTCGAGTTCGTCAATCCGCTCGCGAGATATGGGAGTTTGAAGTTAAGGCATGGTTGAGAAACCATCAAAATTTGCGGAATCAGATACTCGAAACCAATAACTACTATGGTCTAGAGCAAAAATACACATACCGTTGTAATCGGGCGAGTTGCTACTTTCAGATGCAACAGGAATTTCTCGAGTTCGTCAATCGGTTCGCGAGATATGGGAGTTTGAATTTAAGGAATGGTTGAGAGTCCATTAAAATTTTCCCAAGTCTGATACTCGAAACCAATAACTGGAATGGCCTAGGGGAAAAGTACACACACCATTGTAATCGGGCGAGTTTCTGCATGCAGATGCAATAGGAATTTCTCGAGGTCGTCAATCCGTTCGCGAGATATGGGAGTTCGAAGTTAGGGAATGGTTGAGAAACAATCAAAAATTTCGCAAGTCTTATACACGAAACCAATAACTACAATGGCCTAGGGGAAAAGTACAGACTCCATTCTAATCGGGCGAGTTTCTACATTCAGATGCAACAGGAGTTTCTCGAGTTCGTCAATCGGTTCGCGAGATATGGGAGTTTGAATTTAAGGAATGGTTGAGAGTCCATTAAAATTTTCCCAAGTCTGATACTCGAAACCAATAACTGGAATGGCCTAGGGGAAAAGTACACGCACCATTGTAATCGGGCAAGTTTCTACTTTCAGATGCAACAGGAAATTCTCGAGTTCGTCAATCAGTTCGCGAGATATGGGAGTTTGAATTTAAGGAATGGTTGAGAAGCCATCAAAATTTTCGCAAGTCTGATGCTAGAAACGAATAACTGGAATGGCCTAGGGGTAAAGCACACACACCATTGTAATCGGTCGAGTTTCTACTTTCAGATGCAACCGGAATTTCTCGAGTTCGTCAATCCGCTCGCGAGGTATGGGAGTTTGAAGTTAAGGAATGGTTGAGAAACCACCAAAATTTTCGGAATCTGATACTCGAAACCAATAACTACTATGGTCTAGGGCGAAAATACGCATACCGTTGTAATTGGGCGAGCTTCTACTTTCAGATGCAAGAGGAATTTCTCGAGTTCGCCAATCCGTTCGCGAGATATGGGAGTTTGAAGTTGAGGAGTGGTTGAGGAACCATCAAAATTTTCGGAATCTGATACTCGAAACCAATAACTGGAATGGCCTAGGGGAAAAGTACACACACCATTGTAATCGGGCGAGTTTCTGCCTTCAGATGCAATAGGAATTTCTCGAGTTCGTCAATCCGTTCGCGATATATGGGAGTTTGAAGTTAGGGAATGGTTGAGAAACAATCAAAGATTTCGCAAGTCTGATACACGAAACCGATAACTACAATGGCCTAGGGGAAAAGTACACATACCGTTGTAATGGGGCGAGTTTCTACTTTCAGATGCAACAGGAATTTCTTGATTTCCTCAATCCGTTCACGAGGTATGGGAGTTTGAAGTTAAGGAATGGTTGAGAAACCATCAAAATTTTCCCAAGTCTGATACTCGAAACCATTAACTACTATGGCCTAGGGCAAAAATACACATACCGTGGTAATCGGGCGAGTTTCTGATTCAGATTCAACAGGAATTTCTCGAGTTCGTTAATCGGTTCGCGAGATATGGGAGTTTGAAGTTAAGGAATGGTTGAGAAACCATCAAAATTTTCGCAAGTCTGATACTCGAAACCAATAACTGGAATGGCCTAGGGGAAAAGTACACACACCGTTGTAATCGGGCAAGTTTCTACTTTCAGATGCAACAGGAATTTCTCGAGTTCTTCAATCGGTTCGCGAGATATGGGAGTTTGAATTTAAGGAATGGTTGAGAGTCCATTAAAATTTTCCCAAGTCTGATACTCGAAACCAATAACTGGAATGGCCTAGGGGAAAAGTACACACACCATTGTAATCGGGCGAGTTTCTGCCTGCAGATGCAATAGGAATTTCTCGAGGTCGTCAATCCGTTCGCGAGATATGGGAGTTTGAAGTTAAGGAATGGTTGAGAAACCATCAAAATTTGCGGAATCTGATACTCGAAACCAATAACTGGAATGGCCTTGGGGAAAAGTACACACACCGTTGTAATCGGGCAAGTTTCTACTTTCAGATGCAACAGGAATTTCTCGAGTTCGTCAATCCGTTCGAGAGATATGGGAGTTTGAATTTAAGGAATGGTTGAGGAACCATCAAAATTTATGGAATCTGATACTCGGAAACATTAACAACTATGGTCTAGGGCAAAAATACACATAACGTTGTAATCGGGCGAGTTTCTGGTTTCAGATGCAATAGGAATTTCTCGATTTCGTCAATCCGTTCGCGAGATATGGGAGTTTGAATTTAAGGAATGGTTGAGAAGCCATCAAAATTTTCGCAAGTCTGATGCTAGAAACGGATAACGGGAATGGCCTAGGGGAAAAGTACACGCACCATTGTAATCGGGCGAGTTTCTACTTTCAGATGCAACCGGAATTTCTTGAGTTCGTCAATCCGCTCGCGAGATATGGGAGTTTGAAGTTAAGGCATGGTTGAGAAACCATCAAAATTTGCGGAATCAGATACTCGAAACCAATAACTACTATGGTCTAGAGCAAAAATACACATACCGTTGTAATCGGGCGAGTTGCTACTTTCAGATGCAACAGGAATTTCTCGAGTTCGTCAATCGGTTCGCGAGATATGGGAGTTTGAATTTAAGGAATGGTTGAGAGTCCATTAAAATTTTCCCAAGTCTGATACTCGAAACCAATAACTGGAATGGCCTAGGGGAAAAGTACACACACCATTGTAATCGGGCGAGTTTCTGCCTGCAGATGCAATAGGAATTTCTCGAGGTCGTCAATCCGTTCGCGAGATATGGGAGTTCGAAGTTAGGGAATGGTTGAGAAACAATCAAAAATTTCGCAAGTCTTATACACGAAACCAATAACTACAATGGCCTAGGGGAAAAGTACAGACTCCATTCTAATCGGGCGAGTTTCTACATTCAGATGCAACAGGAGTTTCTCGAGTTCGTCAATCGGTTCGCGAGATATGGGAGTTTGAATTTAAGGAATGGTTGAGAGTCCATTAAAATTTTCCCAAGTCTGATACTCGAAACCAATAACTGGAATGGCCTAGGGGAAAAGTAGACGCACCATTGTAATCGGGCAAGTTTCTACTTTCAGATGCAACAGGAAATTCTCGAGTTCGTCAATCAGTTCGCGAGATATGGGAGTTTGAATTTAAGGAATGGTTGAGAAGCCATCAAAATTTTCGCAAGTCTGATGCTAGAAACGAATAACTGGAATGGCCTAGGGGTAAAGCACACACACCATTGTAATCGGTCGAGTTTCTACTTTCAGATGCAACCGGAATTTCTCGAGTTCGTCAATCCGCTCGCGAGGTATGGGAGTTTGAAGTTAAGGAATGGTTGAGAAACCATCAAAATTTATGGAATCTGATACTCGGAAACATTAACAACTATGGTCTAGGGCAAAAATACACATAACGTTGTAATCGGGCGAGTTGCTACTTTCAGATGCAACAGGAATTTCTCGAGTTCTTCAATCGGTTCGCGAGATATGGGAGTTTGAATTTATGGAATGGTTGAGAGTCCATTAAAATTTTCCCAAGTCTGATACTCGAAACCAATAACTGGAATGGCCTAGGGGAAAAGTACACACACCATTGTAATCGGGCGAGTTTCTGCCTGCAGATGCAATAGGAATTTCTCGAGGTCGTCATTCCGTTCGCGAGATATGGGAGTTTGAAGTTAAGGAATGGTTGAGAAACCATCAAAATTTGCGGAATCTGATACTCGAAACCAATAACTGGAATGGCCTTGGGGAAAAGTACACACACCGTTGTAATCGGGCAAGTTTCTACTTTCAGATGCAACAGGAATTTCTCGAGTTCGTCAATCCGTTCGCGAGATATGGGAGTTTGAATTTAAGGAATGGTTGAGAAACCATCAAAATTTATGGAATCTGATACTCGGAAACATTAACAACTATGGTCTAGGGCAAAAAGACACATAACGTTGTAATCGGGCGAGTTTCTGCTTTCAGATGCAACAGGAATTTCTCGAGTTCGTCAATCCGTTCGCGAGATATGGGAGTATGAAATTAAGGAATGGTTGAGAAACCATCAAAATTTATGGAATCTGATACTCGGAAACATTAACAACTATGGTCTAGGGCAAAAATACACATAACGTTGTAATCGGGCGAGTTTCTGGTTTCAGATGCAATAGGAATTTCTCGATTTCGTCAATCCGTTCGCGAGATATGGGAGTTTGAATTTAAGGAATGGTTGAGAAGCCATCAAAATTTTCGCAAGTCTGATGCTAGAAACGGATAACGGGAATGGCCTAGGGGAAAAGTACACGCACCATTGTAATCGGGCGAGTTTCTACTTTCAGATGCAACCGGAATTTCTTGAGTTCGTCAATCCGCTCGCGAGATATGGGAGTTTGAAGTTAAGGCATGGTTGAGAAACCATCAAAATTTGCGGAATCAGATACTCGAAACCAATAACTACTATGGTCTAGAGCAAAAATACACATACCGTTGTAATCGGGCGAGTTGCTACTTTCAGATGCAACAGGAATTTCTCGAGTTCGTCAATCGGTTCGCGAGATATGGGAGTTTGAATTTAAGGAATGGTTGAGAGTCCATTAAAATTTTCCCAAGTCTGATACTCGAAACCAATAACTGGAATGGCCTAGGGGAAAAGTACACACACCATTGTAATCGGGCGAGTTTCTGCCTGCAGATGCAATAGGAATTTCTCGAGGTCGTCAATCCGTTCGCGAGATATGGGAGTTCGAAGTTAGGGAATGGTTGAGAAACAATCAAAAATTTCGCAAGTCTTATACACGAAACCAATAACTACAATGGCCTAGGGGAAAAGTACAGACTCCATTCTAATCGGGCGAGTTTCTACATTCAGATGCAACAGGAGTTTCTCGAGTTCGTCAATCGGTTCGCGAGATATGGGAGTTTGAATTTAAGGAATGGTTGAGAGTCCATTAAAATTTTCCCAAGTCTGATACTCGAAACCAATAACTGGAATGGCCTAGGGGAAAAGTACACGCACCATTGTAATCGGGCAAGTTTCTACTTTCAGATGCAACAGGAAATTCTCGAGTTCGTCAATCAGTTCGCGAGATATGGGAGTTTGAATTTAAGGAATGGTTGAGAAGCCATCAAAATTTTCGCAAGTCTGATGCTAGAAACGAATAACTGGAATGGCCTAGGGGTAAAGCACACACACCATTGTAATCGGTCGAGTTTCTACTTTCAGATGCAACCGGAATTTCTCGAGTTCGTCAATCCGCTCGCGAGGTATGGGAGTTTGAAGTTAAGGAATGGTTGAGAAACCACCAAAATTTTCGGAATCTGATACTCGAAACCAATAACTACTATGGTCTAGGGCGAAAATACGCATACCGTTGTAATTGGGCGAGCTTCTACTTTCAGATGCAAGAGGAATTTCTCGAGTTCGCCAATCCGTTCGCGAGATATGGGAGTTTGAAGTTGAGGAGTGGTTGAGGAACCATCAAAATTTTCGGAATCTGATACTCGAAACCAATAACTGGAATGGCCTAGGGGAAAAGTACACACACCATTGTAATCGGGCGAGTTTCTGCCTTCAGATGCAATAGGAATTTCTCGAGTTCGTCAATCCGTTCGCGATATATGGGAGTTTGAAGTTAGGGAATGGTTGAGAAACAATCAAAGATTTCGCAAGTCTGATACACGAAACCGATAACTACAATGGCCTAGGGGAAAAGTACACATACCGTTGTAATGGGGCGAGTTTCTACTTTCAGATGCAACAGGAATTTCTTGATTTCCTCAATCCGTTCACGAGGTATGGGAGTTTGAAGTTAAGGAATGGTTGAGAAACCATCAAAATTTTCCCAAGTCTGATACTCGAAACCATTAACTGGAATGGCCTAGGGGAAAAGTACACACACCATTGTAATCGGGCGAGTTTCTGCCTGCAGATGCAATAGGAATTTCTCGAGGTCGTCAATCCGTTCGCGAGATATGGGACTTTGAAGTTAAGGAATGGTTGAGAAACCATCAAAATTTGCGGAATCTGATACTCGAAACCAATAACTGGAATGGCCTTGGGGAAAAGTACACACACCGTTGTAATCGGGCAAGTTTCTACTTTCAGATGCAACAGGAATTTCTCGAGTTCGTCAATCCGTTCGAGAGATATGGGAGTTTGAATTTAAGGAATGGTTGAGGAACCATCAAAATTTATGGAATCTGATACTCGGAAACATTAACAACTATGGTCTAGGGCAAAAATACACATAACGTTGTAATCGGGCGAGTTTCTGCTTTCAGATGCAACAGGAATTTCTCGAGTTCGTCAATCCGTTGGCGAGATATGGGAGTATGAAATTAAGGAATGGTTGAGAAACCATCAAAATTTATGGAATCTGATACTCGGAAACATTAACAACTATGGTCTAGGGCAAAAATACACATAACGTTGTAATCGGGCGAGTTGCTACTTTCAGATGCAACAGGAATTTCTCGAGTTCTTCAATCGGTTCGCGAGATATGGGAGTTTGAATTTATGGAATGGTTGAGAGTCCATTAAAATTTTCCCAAGTCTGATACTCGAAACCAATAACTGGAATGGCCTAGGGGAAAAGTACACACACCATTGTAATCGGGCGAGTTTCTGCCTGCAGATGCAATAGGAATTTCTCGAGGTCGTCATTCCGTTCGCGAGATATGGGAGTTTGAAGTTAAGGAATGGTTGAGAAACCATCAAAATTTGCGGAATCTGATACTCGAAACCAATAACTGGAATGGCCTTGGGGAAAAGTACACACACCGTTGTAATCGGGCAAGTTTCTACTTTCAGATGCAACAGGAATTTCTCGAGTTCGTCAATCCGTTCGCGAGATATGGGAGTTTGAATTTAAGGAATGGTTGAGAAACCATCAAAATTTATGGAATCTGATACTCGGAAACATTAACAACTATGGTCTAGGGCAAAAAGACACATAACGTTGTAATCGGGCGAGTTTCTGCTTTCAGATGCAACAGGAATTTCTCGAGTTCGTCAATCCGTTCGCGAGATATGGGAGTATGAAATTAAGGAATGGTTGAGAAACCATCAAAATTTATGGAATCTGATACTCGGAAACATTAACAACTATGGTCTAGGGCAAAAATACACATAACGTTGTAATCGGGCGAGTTTCTGGTTTCAGATGCAATAGGAATTTCTCGATTTCGTCAATCCGTTCGCGAGATATGGGAGTTTGAATTTAAGGAATGGTTGAGAAGCCATCAAAATTTTCGCAAGTCTGATGCTAGAAACGGATAACGGGAATGGCCTAGGGGAAAAGTACACGCACCATTGTAATCGGGCGAGTTTCTACTTTCAGATGCAACCGGAATTTCTCGAGTTCGTCAATCCGCTCGCAAGATATGGGAGTTTGAAGTTAAGGCATGGTTGAGAAACCATCAAAATTTGCGGAATCAGATACTCGAAACCAATAACTACTATGGTCTAGAGCAAAAATACACATACCGTTGTAATCGGGCGAGTTGCTACTTTCAGATGCAACAGGAATTTCTCGAGTTCGTCAATCGGTTCGCGAGATATGGGAGTTTGAATTTAAGGAATGGTTGAGAGTCCATTAAAATTTTCCCAAGTCTGATACTCGAAACCAATAACTGGAATGGCCTAGGGGAAAAGTACACACACCGTTGTAATCGGGCAAGTTTCTACTTTCAGATGCAACAGGAATTTCTCGAGTTCTTCAATCGGTTCGCGAGATATGGGAGTTTGAATTTAAGGAATGGTTGAGAGTCCATTAAAATTTTCCCAAGTCTGATACTCGAAACCAATAACTGGAATGGCCTAGGGGAAAAGTACACACACCATTGTAATCGGGCGAGTTTCTGCCTGCAGATGCAATAGGAATTTCTCGAGGTCGTCAATCCGTTCGCGAGATATGGGAGTTTGAAGTTAAGGAATGGTTGAGAAACCATCAAAATTTGCGGAATCTGATACTCGAAACCAATAACTGGAATGGCCTTGGGGAAAAGTACACACACCGTTGTAATCGGGCAAGTTTCTACTTTCAGATGCAACAGGAATTTCTCGAGTTCGTCAATCCGTTCGAGAGATATGGGAGTTTGAATTTAAGGAATGGTTGAGGAACCATCAAAATTTATGGAATCTGATACTCGGAAACATTAACAACTATGGTCTAGGGCAAAAATACACATAACGTTGTAATCGGGCGAGTTTCTGCTTTCAGATGCAACAGGAATTTCTCGAGTTCGTCAATCCGTTGGCGAGATATGGGAGTATGAAATTAAGGAATGGTTGAGAAACCATCAAAATTTATGGAATCTGATACTCGGAAACATTAACAACTATGGTCTAGGGCAAAAATACACATAACGTTGTAATCGGGCGAGTTGCTACTTTCAGATGCAACAGGAATTTCTCGAGTTCTTCAATCGGTTCGCGAGATATGGGAGTTTGAATTTATGGAATGGTTGAGAGTCCATTAAAATTTTCCCAAGTCTGATACTCGAAACCAATAACTGGAATGGCCTAGGGGAAAAGTACACACACCATTGTAATCGGGCGAGTTTCTGCCTGCAGATGCAATAGGAATTTCTCGAGGTCGTCATTCCGTTCGCGAGATATGGGAGTTTGAAGTTAAGGAATGGTTGAGAAACCATCAAAATTTGCGGAATCTGATACTCGAAACCAATAACTGGAATGGCCTTGGGGAAAAGTACACACACCGTTGTAATCGGGCAAGTTTCTACTTTCAGATGCAACAGGAATTTCTCGAGTTCGTCAATCCGTTCGCGAGATATGGGAGTTTGAATTTAAGGAATGGTTGAGAAACCATCAAAATTTATGGAATCTGATACTCGGAAACATTAACAACTATGGTCTAGGGCAAAAAGACACATAACGTTGTAATCGGGCGAGTTTCTGCTTTCAGATGCAACAGGAATTTCTCGAGTTCGTCAATCCGTTCGCGAGATATGGGAGTATGAAATTAAGGAATGGTTGAGAAACCATCAAAATTTATGGAATCTGATACTCGGAAACATTAACAACTATGGTCTAGGGCAAAAATACACATAACGTTGTAATCGGGCGAGTTTCTGGTTTCAGATGCAATAGGAATTTCTCGATTTCGTCAATCCGTTCGCGAGATATGGGAGTTTGAATTTAAGGAATGGTTGAGAAGCCATCAAAATTTTCGCAAGTCTGATGCTAGAAACGGATAACGGGAATGGCCTAGGGGAAAAGTACACGCACCATTGTAATCGGGCGAGTTTCTACTTTCAGATGCAACCGGAATTTCTCGAGTTCGTCAATCCGCTCGCAAGATATGGGAGTTTGAAGTTAAGGCATGGTTGAGAAACCATCAAAATTTGCGGAATCAGATACTCGAAACCAATAACTACTATGGTCTAGAGCAAAAATACACATACCGTTGTAATCGGGCGAGTTGCTACTTTCAGATGCAACAGGAATTTCTCGAGTTCGTCAATCGGTTCGCGAGATATGGGAGTTTGAATTTAAGGAATGGTTGAGAGTCCATTAAAATTTTCCCAAGTCTGATACTCGAAACCAATAACTGGAATGGCCTAGGGGAAAAGTACACACACCGTTGTAATCGGGCAAGTTTCTACTTTCAGATGCAACAGGAATTTCTCGAGTTCTTCAATCGGTTCGCGAGATATGGGAGTTTGAATTTAAGGAATGGTTGAGAGTCCATTAAAATTTTCCCAAGTCTGATACTCGAAACCAATAACTGGAATGGCCTAGGGGAAAAGTACACACACCATTGTAATCGGGCGAGTTTCTGCCTGCAGATGCAATAGGAATTTCTCGAGGTCGTCAATCCGTTCGCGAGATATGGGAGTTTGAAGTTAAGGAATGGTTGAGAAACCATCAAAATTTGCGGAATCTGATACTCGAAACCAATAACTGGAATGGCCTTGGGGAAAAGTACACACACCGTTGTAATCGGGCAAGTTTCTACTTTCAGATGCAACAGGAATTTCTCGAGTTCGTCAATCCGTTCGAGAGATATGGGAGTTTGAATTTAAGGAATGGTTGAGGAACCATCAAAATTTATGGAATCTGATACTCGGAAACATTAACAACTATGGTCTAGGGCAAAAATACACATAACGTTGTAATCGGGCGAGTTTCTGCTTTCAGATGCAACAGGAATTTCTCGAGTTCGTCAATCCGTTGGCGAGATATGGGAGTATGAAATTAAGGAATGGTTGAGAAACCATCAAAATTTATGGAATCTGATACTCGGAAACATTAACAACTATGGTCTAGGGCAAAAATACACATAACGTTGTAATCGGGCGAGTTGCTACTTTCAGATGCAACAGGAATTTCTCGAGTTCTTCAATCGGTTCGCGAGATATGGGAGTTTGAATTTAAGGAATGGTTGAGAGTCCATTAAAATTTTCCCAAGTCTGATACTCGAAACCAATAACTGGAATGGCCTAGGGGAAAAGTACACACACCATTGTAATCGGGCGAGTTTCTGCCTGCAGATGCAATAGGAATTTCTCGAGGTCGTCAATCCGTTCGCGAGATATGGGAGTTTGAAGTTAAGGAATGGTTGAGAAACCATCAAAATTTGCGGAATCTGATACTCGAAACCAATAACTGGAATGGCCTTGGGGAAAAGTACACACACCGTTGTAATCGGGCAAGTTTCTACTTTCAGATGCAACAGGAATTTCTCGAGTTCGTCAATCCGTTCGCGAGATATGGGAGTTTGAATTTAAGGAATGGTTGAGAAACCATCAAAATTTATGGAATCTGATACTCGGAAACATTAACCACTATGGTCTAGGGCAAAAAGACACATAACGTTGTAATCGGGCGAGTTTCTGCTTTCAGATGCAACAGGAATTTCTCGAGTTCGTCAATCCGTTCGCGAGATATGGGAGTATGAAATTAAGGAGTGGTTGAGAAACCATCAAAATTTATGGAATCTGATACTCGGAAACATTAACAACTATGGTCTAGGGCAAAAATACACATAACGTTGTAATCGGGCGAGTTTCTGGTTTCAGATGCAATAGGAATTTCTCGATTTCGTCAATCCGTTCGCGAGATATGGGAGTTTGAATTTAAGGAATGGTTGAGAAGCCATCAAAATTTTCGCAAGTCTGATGCTAGAAACGGATAACGGGAATGGCCTAGGGGAAAAGTACACGCACCATTGTAATCGGGCGAGTTTCTACTTTCAGATGCAAACGGAATTTCTCGAGTTCGTCAATCCGCTCGCAAGATATGGGAGTTTGAAGTTAAGGCATGGTTGAGAAACCATCAAAATTTGCGGAATCAGATACTCGAAACCAATAACTACTATGGTCTAGAGCAAAAATACACATACCGTTGTAATCGGGCGAGTTGCTACTTTCAGATGCAACAGGAATTTCTCGAGTTCGTCAATCGGTTCGCGAGATATGGGAGTTTGAATTTAAGGAATGGTTGAGAGTCCATTAAAATTTTCCCAAGTCTGATACTCGAAACCAATAACTGGAATGGCCTAGGGGAAAAGTACACACACCATTGTAATCGGGCGAGTTTCTGCCTGCAGATGCAATAGGAATTTCTCGAGGTCGTCAATCCGTTCGCGAGATATGGGAGTTCGAAGTTAGGGAATGGTTGAGAAACAATCAAAAATTTCGCAAGTCTTATACACGAAACCAATAACTACAATGGCCTAGGGGAAAAGTACAGACTCCATTCTAATCGGGCGAGTTTCTACATTCAGATGCAACAGGAGTTTCTCGAGTTCGTCAATCGGTTCGCGAGATATGGGAGTTTGAATTTAAGGAATGGTTGAGAGTCCATTAAAATTTTCCCAAGTCTGATACTCGAAACCAATAACTGGAATGGCCTAGGGGAAAAGTACACGCACCATTGTAATCGGGCAAGTTTCTACTTTCAGATGCAACAGGAAATTCTCGAGTTCGTCAATCAGTTCGCGAGATATGGGAGTTTGAATTTAAGGAATGGTTGAGAAGCCATCAAAATTTTCGCAAGTCTGATGCTAGAAACGAATAACTGGAATGGCCTAGGGGTAAAGCACACACACCATTGTAATCGGTCGAGTTTCTACTTTCAGATGCAACCGGAATTTCTCGAGTTCGTCAATCCGCTCGCGAGGTATGGGAGTTTGAAGTTAAGGAATGGTTGAGAAACCACCAAAATTTTCGGAATCTGATACTCGAAACCAATAACTACTATGGTCTAGGGCGAAAATACGCATACCGTTGTAATTGGGCGAGCTTCTACTTTCAGATGCAAGAGGAATTTCTCGAGTTCGCCAATCCGTTCGCGAGATATGGGAGTTTGAAGTTGAGGAGTGGTTGAGGAACCATCAAAATTTTCGGAATCTGATACTCGAAACCAATAACTGGAATGGCCTAGGGGAAAAGTACACACACCATTGTAATCGGGCGAGTTTCTGCCTTCAGATGCAATAGGAATTTCTCGAGTTCGTCAATCCGTTCGCGATATATGGGAGTTTGAAGTTAGGGAATGGTTGAGAAACAATCAAAGATTTCGCAAGTCTGATACACGAAACCGATAACTACAATGGCCTAGGGGAAAAGTACACATACCGTTGTAATGGGGCGAGTTTCTACTTTCAGATGCAACAGGAATTTCTTGATTTCCTCAATCCGTTCACGAGGTATGGGAGTTTGAAGTTAAGGAATGGTTGAGAAACCATCAAAATTTTCCCAAGTCTGATACTCGAAACCATTAACTACTATGGCCTAGGGCAAAAATACACATACCGTGGTAATCGGGCGAGTTTCTGATTCAGATTCAACAGGAATTTCTCGAGTTCGTTAATCGGTTCGCGAGATATGGGAGTTTGAAGTTAAGGAATGGTTGAGAAACCATCAAAATTTTCGCAAGTCTGATACTCGAAACCAATAACTGGAATGGCCTAGGGGAAAAGTACACACACCGTTGTAATCGGGCAAGTTTCTACTTTCAGATGCAACAGGAATTTCTCGAGTTCTTCAATCGGTTCGCGAGATATGGGAGTTTGAATTTAAGGAATGGTTGAGAGTCCATTAAAATTTTCCCAAGTCTGATACTCGAAACCAATAACTGGAATGGCCTAGGGGAAAAGTACACACACCATTGTAATCGGGCGAGTTTCTGCCTGCAGATGCAATAGGAATTTCTCGAGGTCGTCAATCCGTTCGCGAGATATGGGAGTTTGAAGTTAAGGAATGGTTGAGAAACCATCAAAATTTGCGGAATCTGATACTCGAAACCAATAACTGGAATGGCCTTGGGGAAAAGTACACACACCGTTGTAATCGGGCAAGTTTCTACTTTCAGATGCAACAGGAATTTCTCGAGTTCGTCAATCCGTTCGCGAGATATGGGAGTTTGAATTTAAGGAATGGTTGAGAAACCATCAAAATTTATGGAATCTGATACTCGGAAACATTAACAACTATGGTCTAGGGCAAAAAGACACATAACGTTGTAATCGGGCGAGTTTCTGCTTTCAGATGCAACAGGAATTTCTCGAGTTCGTCAATCCGTTCGCGAGATATGGGAGTATGAAATTAAGGAATGGTTGAGAAACCATCAAAATTTATGGAATCTGATACTCGGAAACATTAACAACTATGGTCTAGGGCAAAAATACACATAACGTTGTAATCGGGCGAGTTTCTGGTTTCAGATGCAATAGGAATTTCTCGATTTCGTCAATCCGTTCGCGAGATATGGGAGTTTGAATTTAAGGAATGGTTGAGAAGCCATCAAAATTTTCGCAAGTCTGATGCTAGAAACGGATAACGGGAATGGCCTAGGGGAAAAGTACACGCACCATTGTAATCGGGCGAGTTTCTACTTTCAGATGCAACCGGAATTTCTCGAGTTCGTCAATCCGCTCGCGAGATATGGGAGTTTGAAGTTAAGGCATGGTTGAGAAACCATCAAAATTTGCGGAATCAGATACTCGAAACCAATAACTACTATGGTCTAGAGCAAAAATACACATACCGTTGTAATCGGGCGAGTTGCTACTTTCAGATGCAACAGGAATTTCTCGAGTTCGTCAATCGGTTCGCGAGATATGGGAGTTTGAATTTAAGGAATGGTTGTGAGTCCATTAAAATTTTCCCAAGTCTGATACTCGAAACCAATAACTGGAATGGCCTAGGGGAAAAGTACACACACCATTGTAATCGGGCGAGTTTCTGCCTGCAGATGCAATAGGAATTTCTCGAGGTCGTCAATCCGTTCGCGAGATATGGGAGTTCGAAGTTAGGGAATGGTTGAGAAACAATCAAAAATTTCGCAAGTCTTATACACGAAACCAATAACAACAATGGCCAAGGGGAAAAGTACAGACTCCATTCTAATCGGGCGAGTTTCTACATTCAGATGCAACAGGAGTTTCTCGAGTTCGTCAATCGGTTCGCGAGATATGGGAGTTTGAATTTAAGGAATGGTTGAGAGTCCATTAAAATTTTCCCAAGTCTGATACTCGAAACCAATAACTGGAATGGCCTAGGGGAAAAGTACACGCACCATTGTAATCGGGCAAGTTTCTACTTTCAGATGCAACAGGAAATTCTCGAGTTCGTCAATCAGTTCGCGAGATATGGGAGTTTGAATTTAAGGAATGGTTGAGAAGCCATCAAAATTTTCGCAAGTCTGATGCTAGAAACGAATAACTGGAATGGCCTAGGGGTAAAGCACACACACCATTGTAATCGGTCGAGTTTCTACTTTCAGATGCAACCGGAATTTCTCGAGTTCGTCAATCCGCTCGCGAGGTATGGGAGTTTGAAGTTAAGGAATGGTTGAGAAACCACCAAAATTTTCGGAATCTGATACTCGAAACCAATAACTACAATGGCCTAGGGGAAAAATCCACATACCGTTGTAATCGGGCGAGTTTCTACTTTCAGATGCAACCGGAATTTCTCGAGTTCGTCACTCCGCTCGCGAGATATGGGAGTTTGAGGTTAAGGAATGGTTGAGTAACCATCAAAATTTGCGGAATCTGATAGACGAAACCAATAACTACAATGGCCTAGGGGAAAAATACACATACCGTTGTAATCGGGCGAGTTTCTGCTTTCAGATGCAACAGGAATTTCTCGAGATCGTCAATCAGTTCGCGCGATATGGGAGTTTGAAGTTAAGGAATGATTGAGAAACCATCAAAATTTTCGGAATCAGCTACTCGAAACAAATAACTACTATGGTCTAGGGGAAATATTCACATACCGTTGTAATCGGGCGAGCTTCTGCTTTCAGATACAACAGGAATTTCCCGAGTTCGTCAATCCGTTCGCTAGATATGGGGTTTGAAGTTAAGGAAAGGTTGAGAAACCATCAAAATTTTCGCAAGTCTGATACTCGAAACCAATAACTACAATGGCCTAGGAGAAAAATAGACATACCGTTGTAATCGGGGAGTTTCTACTTTCAGATGCAACAGAAATGTTTCGGATTCGTCAATCCGTTCGCGAAATATCGGAGTTTGGAATTAAGAGATGGTTGAGAAACCATCAAAATTTTCGCAAGTCTGATACTCGAAACCAATAACTGCAATGGCCTAGGGGAAAAATACACATACCGTTGTAATCGGGGTGTTTCTACATTCAGATGCAACAGAAATGTTTCGGATTCGTCAATCCGTTCGCGAAATATCGGAGTTTGGAATTAAGAGATGGTTGAGAAACCATCAAAATTTTCGCAAGTCTGATACTCGAAACCAATAACTTCTATGGCCTAGGGCAAAAATAGACATACCGTTGTAATCGGGCGAGTTTCTGCTCTCAGATGCAACAGGAATTTCTCCAGTTCGTCAATCCGTTCGCGAGATATGCGAGTTTGAAACTGAGGAATGGTTGAGAAACGATCAAAATTTTCGCAAGTCTGATACTCGAAACCAATAACTACAATGGCCTAGGGGAAAAATACACATACCGTTGTAATCGGGGAGTTTCTACTTTCAGATGCAACAGAAATGTTTCGGATTCGTCAATCCGTTCGCGAAATATCGGAGTTTGGAATTAATAGATGGTTGAGAAACCATCAAAATTTTCGCAAGTCTGATACTCGAAACCAATAACTACTATGGCCTAGGGCAAAAATAGACATACCGTTGTAATCGGGCGAGTTTCTGCTTTCAGATGCAACGGGAATTTCTCGTGTTCGTCAATCCGTTCGCGAGATATGGGAGCTTGAAGTTAAGGAATGGTTGAGAAACCATAAAAATTTTGCAAGTCTCTTACTCGAAACGAATAACTGGAATGGCCTAGGGGAGAAGCATACACACCATTGTAATCGGGTGAGTTTCTACTTTCAGATGCAACAGGAGTTTCTCGAGTTCGTCAATCCGTTCGCGAGATATGCGAGTTTGAATCTGAGGAATGGTTGAGAAACCATCAAAATTTTCGCAAGTCTGATACTCGAAACCAATAACTACAATGGCCTAGGGGAAATATTCACATACCGTTGTAAACGGGCGAGTTTCTGCTTTCAGATGCAACAGGAATTTCTCGAGATCGTCAATCAGTTCGCGCGATAGGGGAGTTTGAAGTTAAGGAATGGTTGAGAAACCATCAAAATTTTCGCAAGTCTGATACTCGAAACCAATGACTACAACCGCCTAGGGGAAAAATACACATACCGTTGTAATCGGGGAGTTTCTACTTTCAGATGCAACAGAAATGTTTCGGATTCGTCAATCCGTTCGCGAAATATCGGAGTTTGGAATTAAGAGATGGTTGAGAAACCATCAAAATTTTCGCAAGTCTGATACTCGAAACGAATAACTACTATGGCCTAGGGCAAAAATAGACATACCGTTGTAATCGGGCGAGTTTCTGCTTTCAGATGCAACAGGAATTTCTCGAGATCGTCAATCAGTTCGCGCGATAGGGGAGTTTGAAGTTAAGGAATGGTTGAGAAACCATCAAAATTTTCGCAAGTCTGATACTCGAAATCAATAACTACAATGGCCTAGTGCGAAAATACACATACCGTTGTAATCGGGCGAGTTTCTGCTTTCAGATGCAACACGAATTTCTCGAGTTCGTCAATCCGTTCGCGAGATATGCGAGTTTGAAACTGAGGAATGGTTGAGAAACCATCAAAACTTTCGCAAGTCTGATACTCGAAACCAATAACTACAATGGCCTAGGGGAAATATTCACATACCGTTGTAATCGGGCGAGCTTCTGCTTTCAGATACAACAGGAATTTCACGAGTTCGTCAATCCGTTCGCGATATATGGGGGTTTGAAGTTAAGGAAAGGTTGAGGAACCATCACAATTTTGGGAATCTGATGCTCGGAACCAATAACTACTATGGTCTAGGGCAAAAATACACATAACGTTGTAATCGGGCGAGTTTTTGCTTTCAGATGCAACAGGAATTTCTCGAGTTCGTCAATCCGCTCGCGAGATATGGGAGTTTGAAATTGAAGAATGGTTGAGAAACCATCAAAATTTTCGCAAATCTGATACTCAAAACCAATAACTGGAATGGCCTAGGGGAAAAGTACACATAACGTTGTAATGGGGCGAGTTTCTCCTTTCAGATGCAACAGGAATTTCTCGAGTTCGTCAATCCGTTCGCGAGATATGCGAGTTTGAAATTGAGGAATGGTCGAGAAACCATCAAAATTTTCACAAGTCTGATACTCGAAACCAATAACTACTATGGTCTAGGGCGAAAATACGCATACCGTTGTAATTGGGCGAGCTTCTACTTTCAGATGCAAGAGGAATTTCTCGAGTTCGCCAATCCGTTCGCGAGATATGGGAGTTTGAAGTTGAGGAGTGGTTGAGGAACCATCAAAATTTTCGGAATCTGATACTCGAAACCAATAACTACTATGTTCTAGGGCAAAAATACACATACCGTTGTAATCGGGCGAGTTTCTGCTTTCAGATGCAACAGGAGTTTCTCGAGTTCGCCAATCCGTACGCGAGATATGGGAGTTTGAAGTTAAGGAATGGTTGAGAAACCATCAAAATTTGCGGAATCTGATACTCGAAACCAATAACTGGAATGGCCTTGGGGAAAAGTACACACACCGTTGTAATCGGGCAAGTTTCTACTTTCAGATGCAACAGGAATTTCTCGAGTTCGTCAATCCGTTCGCGAGATATGGGAGTTTGAATTTAAGGAATGGTTGAGAAACCATCAAAATTTATGGAATCTGATACTCGGAAACATTAACAACTATGGTCTAGGGCAAAAATACACATAACGTTGTAATCGGTCGAGTTTCTGCTTTCAGATGCAACAGGAATTTCTCGAGTTCGTCAATCCGTTCGCGAGATATGGGAGTATGAAGTTAAGGAATGGTTGAGAAACCATCAAAATTTATGGAATCAGATACTCGGAAACATTAACAACTATGGTCTAGGGCAAAAATACACATAACGTTGTAATCGGGCGAGTTTCTGGTTTCAGATGCAATAGGAATTTCTCGAGTTCGTCAATCCGTTCGCGAGATATGGGAGTTTGAATTTAAGGAATGGTTGAGAAGCCATCAAAATTTTCGCAAGTCTGATACTCGAAACCAATAACTGGAATGGCCTAGGGGAAAAGTACACATACCGTTGTAATGGGGCGAGTTTCTACTTTCGGATGCAACAGGAATTTCTCGAGTTCGTCAATCCGCTCGCGAGATATGGGAGTTTGAAGTTAAGGCATGGTTGAGAAACCATCAAAATTTGCGGAATCAGATACTCGAAACCAATAACTACTATGGTCTAGAGCAAAAATACACATACCGTTGTAATCGGGCGAGTTGCTACTTTCAGATGCAACAGGAATTTCTCGAGTTCGTCAATCGGTTCGCGAGATATGGGAGTTTGAATTTAAGGAATGGTTGAGAGTCCATTAAAATTTTCCCAAGTCTGATACTCGAAACCAATAACTGGAATGGCCTAGGGGAAAAGTACACACACCATTGTAATCGGGCGAGTTTCTGCCTGCAGATGCAATAGGAATTTCTCGAGGTCGTCAATCCGTTCGCGAGATATGGGAGTTCGAAGTTAGGGAATGGATGAGAAACAATCAAAAATTTCGCAAGTCTTATACACGAAACCAATAACTACAATGGCCTAGGGGAAAAGTACAGACTCCATTCTAATCGCGCGAGTTTCTACTTTCAGATGCAACAGGAGTTTCCCGAGTTCGTCAATCGGTTCGCGAGATATGGGAGTTTGAATTTAAGGAATGGTTGAGAGTCCATTAAAATTTTCCCAAGTCTGATACTCGAAACCAATAACTGGAATGGCCTAGGGGAAAAGTACACATACCGTTGTAATGGGGCGAGTTTCTACTTTCGGATGCAACAGGAATTTCTCGAGTTCGTCAATCCGTTCGCGAGATATGGGAGTTTGAATTTAAGGATTGGTTGAGTAGCCATCAAAATTTTCGCAAGTCTGATGCTAGAAACGAATAACTGGAATGGCCTAGGGGAAAAGTACACGCACCATTGTAATCGGGCTAGTTTCTACTTTCAGATGCAACAGGAATTTCTCGAGTTCGTCAATCAGTTCGCGAGATATGGGAGTTTGAATTTAAGGAATGGTTGAGAAGCCATCAAAATTTTCGCAAGTCTGATGCTAGAAACGAATAACTGGAATGGCCTAGGGGAAAAGTACACACTCCATTGTAATCGGGCGAGTTTCTACTTTCAGATGCAACAGGAATTTCTCGATTTCCTCAATCCGTTCACGAGATATGGGAGTTTGAAGTCAAGGAATGGTTGAGAAACAATCAAAATTTTCGGAATCTGATACTCGGAACCATTAACTACTATGGTCTAGGGCAAATATACACATACCGTTGTAATCGGGCGAGATTCTGCTTTCAGATGCAACAGCAATTTCACGAGTTCGTCAATCCGTTCGGGAGATATGCGAGTTTGAAATTAAGGAATGGTTGAGAAACCATAACAATTTTGCAAGTCTCTTACTCGAAACGAATAACTGGAATGGCCTAGGGGAAAAGCACACACACCATTGTAATCGGTCGAGTTTCTACTTTCAGATGCAACCGGAATTTCTCGAGTTCGTCAATCCGCTCGCGAGGTATGGGAGTTTGAAGTTAAGGAATGGTTGAGAAACCACCAAAATTTTCGGAATCTGATACTCGAAACCAATAACTACAATGGCCTAGGGGAAAAATCCACATACCGTTGTAATCGGGCGAGTTTCTACTTTCAGATGCAACCGGAATTTCTCGAGTTCGTCAATCCGCTCGCGAGATATGGGAGTTTGAGCATAAGGAATGGTTGAGTAACCATCAAAATTTGCGGAATCTGATACACGAAACCAATAACTACAATGGCCTAGGGGAAAAATCCACATACCGTTGTAATCGGGCGAGTTTCTGCTTTCAGATACAACAGGAATTTCTCGAGTTCGTCAATCCGCTCGCGAGATATGGGAGTTTGAAGTTAAGGAAAGGTTGAGAAACCATCAAAATTTTCGCAAGTCTGATACTCGAAACCAATAACTACAATGGCCTAGGGGAAAAATAGACATACCGTTGTAATCGGGGAGTTTCTACTTTCAGATGCAACAGAAATGTTTCGGATTCGTCAATCCGTTCGCGAAATATCGGAGTTTGGAATTAAGAGATGGTTGAGAAACCATCAAAATTTTCGCAAGTCTGATACTCGAAACCAATAACTACTATGGCCTAGGGCAAAAATAGACATACCGTTGTAATCGGGCGAGTTTCTGCTTTCAGATGCAACGGGAATTTCTCGTGTTCGTCAATCCGTTCGCGAGATATGGGAGTTTGATGTTAAGGAATGGTTGAGAAACCATAACAATTTTGCAAGTCTCTTACTCGAAACGAATAACTGGAATGGCCTAGGGGAAAAGCACACACTCCATTGTAATCGGTCGAGTTTCTACTTTCAGATGCAACCGGAATTTCTCGAGTCCGTCAATCCGCTCGCGAGGTATGGGAGTTTGACGTTAAGGAATGGTTGAGAAACCACCAAAATTTTCGGAATCTGATACTCGGAACCATTAACTACTATGGTCTAGGGCAAATATACACATACCGTTGTAATCGGGCGAGATTCTGCTTTCAGATGCAACAGCAATTTCACGAGTTCGTCAATCCGTTCGGGAGATATGCGAGTTTGAAATTAAGGAATGGTTGAGAAACCATAACAATTTTGCAAGTCTCTTACTCGAAACGAATAACTGGAATGGCCTAGGGGAAAAGCACACACACCATTGTAATCGGTCGAGTTTCTACTTCCAGATGCAACCGGAATTTCTCGAGTTCGTCAATCCGCTCGCGAGGTATGGGAGTTTGAAGTTAAGGAATGGTTGAGAAACCACCAAAATTTTCGGAATCTGATACTCGAAACCAATAACTACAATGGCCTAGGGGAAAAATCCACATACCGTTGTAATCGGGCGAGTTTCTACTTTCAGATGCAACCGGAATTTCTCGAGTTCGTCAATCCGCTCGCGAGATATGGGAGTTTGAGGATAAGGAATGGTTGAGTAACCATAAAAATTTGCGGAATCTGATACACGAAACCAATAACTACAATGGCCTAGGGGAAAAATACACATACCGTTGTAATCGGGCGAGTTTCTGCTTTCAGATACAACAGGAATTTCTCGAGTTCGTCAATCCGTTCGCTAGATATGGGGTTTGAAGTTAAGGAAAGGTTGAGAAACCATCAAAATTTTCGCAAGTCAGATACTCGAAACCAATAACTACAATGGCCTAGGGGAAAAATAGACATACCGTTGTAATCGGGGAGTTTCTACTTTCAGATGCAACAGAAATGTTTCGGATTCGTCAATCCGTTCGCGAAATATCGGAGTTTGGAATTAAGAGATGGTTGAGAAACCATCAAAATTTTCGCAAGTCTGATACTCGAAACCAATAACTACTATGGCCTAGGGCAAAAATAGACATACCGTTGTAATCGGGCGAGTTTCTGCTTTCAGATGCAACAGAAATGTTTCGGATTCGTCAATCCGTTCGCGAAATATCGGAGTTTGGAATTAAGAGATGGTTGAGAAACCATCAAAATTTTCGCAAGTCTGATACTCGAAACCAATAACTACTATGGCCTAGGGCAAAAATAGACATACCGTTGTAATCGGGCGAGTTTCTGCTTTCAGATGCAACAGGAATTTCTCGAGATCGTCAATCAGTTCGCGCGATATGGGAGTTTGAAGTTAAGGAATGATTGAGAAACCATCAAAATTTTCGGAATCAGCTACTCGAAACAAATAACTACTATGGTCTAGGGCAGAAATACACATACCGTTGTATTCGGGCGAGTTTCTGCTCTCAGATGCAACAGGAATTTCTCGAGTTCGTCAATTCGTTCGCGAGATATGCGAGTTTGAATCTGAGGAATGGTTGAGAAACCATCATAATTTTCGCAAGTCTGATACTCGAAACCAATAACTACAATGGCCTAGGGGAAATATTCACATACCGTTGTAATCGGGCGAGCTTCTGCTTTCAGATACAACAGGAATTTCTCGAGTTCGTCAATCCGTTCGCTAGATATGGGGTTTGAAGTTAAGGAAAGGTTGAGAAACCATCAAAATTTTCGCAAGTCAGATACTCGAAACCAATAACTACAATGGCCTAGGGGAAAAATAGACATACCGTTGTAATCGGGGAGTTTCTACTTTCAGATGCAACAGAAATGTTTCGGATTCGTCAATCCGTTCGCGAAATATCGGAGTTTGGAATTAAGAGATGGTTGAGAAACCATCAAAATTTTCGCAAGTCTGATACTCGAAACCAATAACTACTATGGCCTAGGGCAAAAATAGACATACCGTTGTAATCGGGCGAGTTTCTGCTTTCAGATGCAACAGGAATTTCTCGAGATCGTCAATCAGTTCGCGCGATAGGGGAGTTTGAAGTTAAGGAATGGTTGAGAAACCATCAAAATTTTCGCAAGTCTGATACTCGAAACCAATAACTACAATGGCCTAGTGCGAAAATACACATACCGTTGTAATCGGGCGAGCTTCTGCTTTCAGATACAATAGGAATTTCTCGAGTTCGTCAATCCGTTCGCGATATATGGGGGTTTGAAGTTAAGGAAAGGTTGAGGAACTATCACAACTTTGGGAATCTGATGCTCGGAACCAATAACTACTATGGTCTAGGGCAAAAATACACATAACGTTGTAATCGGGCGAGTTTTTGCTTTCAGATGCAACAGGAATTTCTCGAGTTCGTCAATCCGCTCGCGAGATATGGGAGTTTGAAGTTAAGGAATGGTTGAGAAACCATAAAAATTTTTGCAAGTCTGATACTCGAATCAATAACTGGAATGGCCTAGGGGAAAACTACACACACCATTGTAATCGGGCGAGTTTTTACTTTCAGATGCAACAGGAATTTCTCGAGTTCGTCAATCCGTTCGCGATATATGGGGGTTTGAAGTTAAGGAAAGGTAGAGGAACCATCACAATTTTGGGAATCTGATGCTCGGAACCAATAACTAGTATGGTCTAGGGCAAAAATACACATAACGTTGTAATCGGGCGAGTTTTTGCTTTCAGATGCAACAGGAATTTCTCGAGTTCGTCAATCCGCTCGCGAGATATGGGAGTTTGAAGTTAAGGAATGGTTGAAAAACCATAAAAATTTTTGCAAGTCTGATACTCGAAACCAATAACTGGAATGGCCTAGGGGAAAACTACACACACCATTGTAATAGGGCGAGTTTCTACTTTCAGATGCAACAGGAATTTCTCGAGTTCGTCAATCCGTTCGCGAGATAAGCGAGTTTGAAGTTAAGGAATGGTTGAGAATCCATCAAAATTTTCGCAAATCTGATAGTCGAAACCAATAACTGGAATGGCCTAGGGGAAAAATACACATACCGTTGTAATGGGGCGAGTTTCTACTTTCAGATGCAACAGGAATTTCTCGATTTCCTAAATCCGTTTTTGAGATATGGGAGTTTGAAGTTAAGGAATGGTTGAGAAACCATCAAAATTTTCGCAAGTCTGATACTCGAAACCATTAACTACTATGGCCTAGGGCAAAAATACACATACCGTTGTAATCGGGCGAGTTTCTGCTTTCAGATGCAACAGAAATTTCTCGAGTTCGTCAATCCGTTCGCGAGATATGGGAGTTTGAAGTTAAGGAATGTTTGAGAAACCATAAAAATTTTTGCAAGTCTGATACTCGAAACCAGTAACTGGAATGGCCTAGGGAAAAAGTACACACACCATTGTAATCGGGCGAGTTTCTACTTTCAGATGCAACAGGAATTTCTCGAGTTCGTCAATCCGTTCGCGAGATATGGGTGTATGAAGTTAAGGAAAGGTTGAGAAACCATCAAAATTTTCGCAAGTCAGATACTCGAAACCAATAACTACAATGGCCTAGGGGAAAAATAGACATACCGTTGTAATCGGGGAGTTTCTACTTTCAGATGCAACAGAAATGTTTCGGATTCGTCAATCCGTTCGCGAAATATCGGAGTTTGGAATTAAGAGATGGTTGAGAAACCATCAAAATTTTCGCAAGTCTGATACTCGAAACCAATAACTACTATGGCCTAGGGCAAAAATAGACATACCGTTGTAATCGGGCGAGTTTCTGCTTTCAGATGCAACAGGAATTTCTCGAGATCGTCAATCAGTTCGCGCGATAGGGGAGTTTGAAGTTAAGGAATGGTTGAGAAACCATCAAAATTTTCGCAAGCCTGATACTCGAAACCAATAACTACAATGGCCTAGTGCGAAAATACACATACCGTTGTAATCGGGCGAGCTTCTGCTTTCAGATACAATAGGAATTTCTCGAGTTCGTCAATCCGTTCGCGATATATGGGGGTTTGAAGTTAAGGAAAGGTTGAGGAACCATCACAACTTTGGGAATCTGATGCTCGGAACCAATAACTACTATGGTCTAGGGCAAAAATACACATAACGTTGTAATCGGGCGAGTTTTTGCTTTCAGATGCAACAGGAATTTCTCGAGTTCGTCAATCCGCTCGCGAGATATGGGAGTTTGAAGTTAAGGAATGGTTGAGAAACCATAAAAATTTTTGCAAGTCTGATACTCGAATCAATAACTGGAATGGCCTAGGGGAAAACTACACACACCATTGTAATCGGGCGAGTTTTTACTTTCAGATGCAACAGGAATTTCTCGAGTTCGTCAATCCGTTCGCGATATATGGGGGTTTGAAGTTAAGGAAAGGTAGAGGAACCATCACAATTTTGGAATCTGATGCTCGGAACCAATAACTAGTATGGTCTAGGGCAAAAATACACATAACGTTGTAATCGGGCGAGTTTTTGCTTTCAGATGCAACAGGAATTTCTCGAGTTCGTCAATCCGCTCGCGAGATATGGGAGTTTGAAGTTAAGGAATGGTTGAAAAACCATAAAAATTTTTGCAAGTCTGATACTCGAAACCAATAACTGGAATGGCCTAGGGGAAAACTACACACACCATTGTAATAGGGCGAGTTTCTACTTTCAGATGCAACAGGAATTTCTCGAGTTCGTCAATCCGTTCGCGAGATAAGCGAGTTTGAAGTTAAGGAATGGTTGAGAATCCATCAAAATTTTCGCAAATCTGATAGTCGAAACCAATAACTGGAATGGCCTAGGGGAAAAATACACATACCGTTGTAATGGGGCGAGTTTCTACTTTCAGATGCAACAGGAATTTCTCGATTTCCTAAATCCGTTTTTGAGATATGGGAGTTTGAAGTTAAGGAATGGTTGAGAAACCATCAAAATTTTCGCAAGTCTGATACTCGAAACCATTAACTACTATGGCCTAGGGCAAAAATACACATACCGTTGTAATCGGGCGAGTTTCTGCTTTCAGATGCAACAGAAATTTCTCGAGTTCGTCAATCCGTTCGCGAGATATGGGAGTTTGAAGTTAAGGAATGTTTGAGAAACCATAAAAATTTTTGCAAGTCTGATACTCGAAACCAGTAACTGGAATGGCCTAGGGAAAAAGTACACACACCATTGTAATCGGGCGAGTTTCTACTTTCAGATGCAACAGGAATTTCTCGAGTTCGTCAATCCGTTCGCGAGATATGGGTGTATGAAATTAAGGAATGGTTGACAAACCATCAAAATTTTCGCATATCTGATACTCGAAACCAATAACTGGAATGGCCTAGGGGAAAAGTACACACACCATTGTAATCGGGCGAGTTTCTACTTTCAGATGCAACAGGAATTTCTCCAGTTCGTCAATCCGTTCGCGAGATATGCGAGTATGAAGTTGAGGAATGGTTGAGAATCCATCAAAATTTTCGCAAATCTGATAGTCGAAACCAATAACTGGAATGGCCTAGGGGAAAAATACACATACCTTTGTAATCGGGCGAGTTTCTACTTTCAGATGCAACAGGAATTGCTCGATTTCCTCAATCCGTTCGCGAGATATGGGAATTTGAAGTTAAGGAATGGTTGAAAAACCATCAAAATTTTCGCAAGTCTGATACTCGAAACCAATAACTGGAATGGCCTAGGGGAAAAGTACACACACCATTGTAATCGGGCGAGTTTCTACTTTCAGATGCAACAGGAATTTCTCGAGTTCGTCAATCCGTTCGCGAGATATGGGAGTATGAAGTTAAGGAATGGTTGACAATCCATCAAAATTTTCGCAAATCTGATACTCGAAACCAATAACTGGAATGGCCTAGGGGAAAAGTTCACACACCATTGTAATCGGGCGAGTTTCTACTTTCAGATGCAACAGGAATTTCTCGAGTTCGTCAATCCGTTCGCGAGATATGGGAGTATGAACTTAAGGAGTGGTTGACAAACCATCAAAATTTTCGCAAATCTGATACTCGAAACCAATAACTGGAATGGCCCAGGGGAAAAGTACACATACCGTTGTAATGGGGCGAGTTTCTACTTTCAGATGCAACAGGAATTTCTCGATTTCCTCAATCCGTTCACGAGATATGGGAGTTTGAAGTTAAGGAATGGTTGAGAAACCATCAAAATTTTCGGAATCTGATACTCGGAACCATTAACTACTATGGTCTAGGGCAAAAATACACATACCGTTGTAATCGGGCGAGTTTCTGCTTTCAGATGCAACAGGAATTTCTCGAGTTCGTCAATCCGTTCGCGAGATATGCGAGTTTGAAACTGAAGAATGGTTGAGAAACCAACAAAATTTTCGCAAGTCTGATACTCGAAACCAATAACTACAATGGCCTAGGGGAAATATTCACATACCGTTGTAATCGGGCGTGCTTCTGCTTTCAGATACAACAGGAATTTCTCGAGTTCGTCAATCCGCTCGCGAGATATGGGAGTTTGAAGTTAAGGAATGGTTGAGAAACCATAACAATTTTTGCAAGTCTGATACTCGAAACCAATAACTGGAATGGCCTAGGGGAAAAGTACACACACCATTGTAATCGGGCGAGTTTCTACTTTCAGATGCAACAGGAATTTCTCGAGTTCGTCAATCCGTTCGCGAGATATGGGAGTATGAAGTTAAGGAATGGTTGACAATCCATCAAAATTTTCGCAAATCTGATACTCGAAACCAATAACTGGAATGGCCTAGGGGAAAAGTTCACACACCATTGTAATCGGGCGAGTTTCTACTTTCAGATGCAACAGGAATTTCTCGAGTTCGTCAATCCGTTCGCGAGATATGGGAGTAAGAACTTAAGGAGTGGTTGACAAACCATCAAAATTTTCGCAAATCTGATACTCAAAACCAATAACTGGAATGGCCTAGGGAAAAAGTACACATACCGTTGTAATGGGGCGAGTTTCTACTTTCAGATGCAACAGGAATTTCTCGATTTCCTCAATCCGTTCACGAGATATGGGAGTTTGAAGTTAAGGAATGGTTGAGAAACCATCAAAATTTTCGGAATCTGATACTCGGAACCATTAACTACTATGGCCTAGGGCAAAAATACACATACCGTTGTAATCGGGCGAGTTTCTGCTTTCAGATGCAACAGAAATTTCTCTTGTTCGTCAATCCGTTCGCGAGATATGGGAGTTTGAAGTTAAGGAATGGTTGAGAAACCATCAAAATTTTCGGAATCTGATACTCGGAACCATTAACTACTATGGTCTAGGGCAAAAATACACCTACCGTTGTAATCGGGCGAGTTTCTGCTTTCAGATGCAACAGGAATTTCTCGAGTTCGTCGATCCGTACGCGAGATATGGGGGTTTGAAGTTAAGGAAAGGTTGAGAAACCATCAAAATTTTCGGAATCTGTTGCTCGGAACCAATAACTACTATGGTCTAGGGCAAAAATACACATACCGTTGTAATCGGGCGAGTTTTTGCTTTCAGATGCAACAGGAATTTCTCGAGTTCGTCAATCCGCTCGCGAGATATGGGAGTATGAAGTTATGGAATGGTTGACAATCCATCAAAATTTTCGCAAATCTGATACTCCAAACCAATAACTGGAATGGCCTAGGGGAAAAGTACACACACCATTGAAATCGGGCGAGTTTCTACTTTCAGATGCAACTGGAATTTCTCGAGTTCGTCAATCCGTTCGCGAGATATGCGAGTTTGAAGTTAAGGAATGGTTGAGAATCGATCAAAATTTTCGCAAATCTGATAGTCGAAACCAATAACTGGAATGGCCTAGGGGAAAAGTACACACACCATTGTAATCGGGCGAGTTTCTCCTTTCAGATGCAACAGGAATTTCTCGACTTCGTCAATCCGTTCGCGAGATATGGGAGTATGAAGTTAAGGAATGGTTGACAAACCATCAAAATTTTCGCAAATCTGATAGTCGAAACCAATAACTGGAATGGCCTAGGGGAAAAGTACACACACCATTGTAATCGGGCGAGTTTCTCCTTTCAGATGCAACTGGAATTTCTCGAGTTCGTCAATCCGTTCGCGAGATATGCGAGTTTGAAGTTAAGGAATGGTTGAGAATCGATCAAAATTTTCGCAAATCTGATAGTCGAAACCAATAACTGGAATGGCCTAGGGGAAAAGTACACACACCATTGTAATCGGGCGAGTTTCTCCTTTCAGATGCAACAGGAATTTCTCGACTTCGTCAATCCGTTCGCGAGATATGGGAGTATGAAGTTAAGGAATGGTTGACAAACCATCAAAATTTTCGCAAATCTGATACTCGAAACCAATAACTGGAATGACCTAGGGGAAAAGTACACACACCATTGTAATCGGGCGAGTTTCTACTTTCAGATGCAACAGGAATTTCTCGAGTTCGTCAATCCGTTCGCGAGATATGCGAGTTTGAAGTTAAGGAATGGTTGAGAATCCATCAAAATTTTCGCAAATCTGATAGTCGAAACCAATAACTGGAATGGCCTAGGGGAAAAATACACATACCTTTGTAATCGGGCGAGTTTCTACTTTCAGATGCAACAGGAATTGCTCGATTTCCTCAATCCGTTCGCGAGATATGGGAATTTGAAGTTAAGGAATGGTTGAGAAACCATCAAAATTTTCGCAAATCTGATACTCGAAACCAATAACTGGAATGGCCTAGAGGAAAAGTGCACATACCGTTGTAATGGGGCGAGTTTCTACTTTGAGATGCAACAGGAATTTCTCGATTTCCTCAATCCGTTCTTGAGATATGGGAGTTTGAAGTTAAGGAATGGTTGAGAAACCATCAAAATTTTCGGAATCTGATACTCGGAACCATTAACTACTGTGGCCTAGGGCAAAAATACACATACCGTTGTAATCGGGCGAGTTGCTACTTTCAGATGCAACAGGAATTTCTCGAGTTCGTCAATCGGTTCGCGAGATATGGGAGTTTGAATTTAAGGAATGTTTGAGATTCCATTAAAATTTTCGCAAGTCTGATACTCGAAACCAATAACTGGAATGGCCTAGGGGAAAAGCACACACACCATTGTAATCGGGCGAGTTTCTCCTTCCAGATGCAATAGGAATTTCTCGAGTTCGTCAATCCGTTCGCGAGATATGGGAGTATGAAGTTAAGGAATGGTTGAGAAACCATCAAAATTTTCGCAAATCTGATACTCGAAACCAATAACTGGAATGGCCTAGGGGAAAAGTACACGTACCGTTGTAATGGGGCGAGTTTCTACTTTCAGATGCAACAGGAATTTCTCGATTTCCTCAATCCGTTCTTGAGATATGGGAGTTTGAAGTTGAGGAATGGTTGAGAAACCAACAAAATTTTCGCAAGTCTGATACTCGAAACCATTATCTACTATGGTCTAGAGCAAAAATACACATACCGTTGTAATCGGGCGAGTTGCTACTTTCAGATGCAACTGGAATTTCTCGAGTTCGTCAATCGGTTCGCGAGATATGGGAGTTTGAATTTAAGGAATGGTTGAGATTCCATTAAAATTTTCGCAAGTCTGATACTCGAAACCAGTAACTGGAATGGCCTAGGGGAAAAGTACACACACCACAGTAATCGGGCGAGTTTCTACTTTCAGTTGCAACAGGAATTTCTCGAGTTCGTCAATCCGTTCGCGACATATGGGAGTATGAAGTTAAGGAATGATTGACAATCCATCAAAATTTTCGCAAATCTGATACTCGCAACCAATAACTGGAATGGCCTAGGGGAAAAGTACACACACCATTGTAATCGGGCGAGTTTCTACTTTCAGATGCAACAGGAATTTCTCGAGTTCGTCAATCCGTTCGCGAGATATGGGAGTATGAAGTTAAGGAATGGTTGACAAACCATCAAAATTTTCGCAAATCTGATACTCGAAACCAATAACTGGAATGGCCCAGGGGAAAAGTACACATACCGTTGTAATGGGGCGAGTTTCTACTTTCAGATGCAACAGGAATTTCTCGATTTCCTCAATCCGTTCACGAGATATGGGAGTTTGAAGTTAAGGAATGGTTGAGAAACCATCAAAATTTTCGGAATCTGATACTCGGAACCATTAACTACTATGGTCTAGGGCAAAAATAAACATACCGTTGTAATCGGGCGAGTTTCTGATTTCAGATGCAACAGGAATTTCTCGAGTTCGTCAATCCGTTCGCGAGATATGCGAGTTTGAAACTGAAGAATGGTTGAGAAACCAACAAAATTTTCGCAAGTCTGATACTCGAAACCAATAACTACAATGGCCTAGGGGAAATATTCACATACCGTTGTAATCGGGCGTGCTTCTGCTTTCAGATACAACAGGAATTTCTCGAGTTCGTCAATCCGCTCGCGAGATATGGGAGTTTGAAGTTAAGGAATGGTTGAGAAACCATAACAATTTTTGCAAGTCTGATACTCGAAACCAATAACTGGAATGGCCTAGGGGAAAAGTACACACACCATTGTAATCGGGCGAGTTTCTACTTTCAGATGCAACAGGAATTTCTCGAGTTCGTCAATCCGTTCGCGAGATATGGGAGTATGAAGTTAAGGAATGGTTGACAATCCATCAAAATTTTCGCAAATCTGATACTCGAAACCAATAACTGGAATGGCCTAGGGGAAAAGTTCACACACCATTGTAATCGGGCGAGTTTCTACTTTCAGATGCAACAGGAATTTCTCGAGTTCGTCAATCCGTTCGCGAGATATGGGAGTATGAACTTAAGGAGTGGTTGACAAACCATCAAAATTTTCGCAAATCTGATGCTCAAAACCAATAACTGGAATGGCCTAGGGAAAAAGTACACATACCGTTGTAATGGGGCGAGTTTCTACTTTCAGATGCAACAGGAATTTCTCGATTTCCTCAATCCGTTCACGAGATATGGGAGTTTGAAGTTAAGCAATGGTTGAGAAACCATCAAAATTTTCGGAATCTGATACTCGGAACCATTAACTACTATGGCCTAGGGCAAAAATACACATACCGTTGTAATCGGGCGAGTTTCTGCTTTCAGATGCAACAGAAATTTCTCTTGTTCGTCAATCCGTTCGCGAGATATGGGAGTTTGAAGTTAAGGAATGGTTGAGAAACCATCAAAATTTTCGGAATCTGATACTCGGAACCATTAAGTACTATGGTCTAGGGCAAAAATACACATACCGTTGTAATCGGGCGAGTTTCTGCTTTCAGATGCAACAGGAATTTCTCGAGTTCGTCGATCCGTACGCGAGATATGGGGGTTTGAAGTTAAGGAAAGGTTGAGAAACCATCAAAATTTTCGGAATCTGTTGCTCGGAACCAATAACTACTATGGTCTAGGGCAAAAATACACATACCGTTGTAATCGGGCGAGTTTTTGCTTTCAGATGCAACAGGAATTTCTCGAGTTCGTCAATCCGCTCGCGAGATATGGGAGTATGAAGTTATGGAATGGTTGACAATCCATCAAAATTTTCGCAAATCTGATACTCCAAACCAATAACTGGAATGGCCTAGGGGAAAAGTACACACACCATTGAAATCGGGCGAGTTTCTACTTTCAGATGCAACTGGAATTTCTCGAGTTCGTCAATCCGTTCGCGACATATGCGAGTTTGAAGTTAAGGAATGGTTGAGAATCGATCAAAATTTTCGCAAATCTGATAGTCGAAACCAATAACTGGAATGGCCTAGGGGAAAAGTACACACACCATTGTAATCGGGCGAGTTTCTCCTTTCAGATGCAACAGGAATTTCTCGACTTCGTCAATCCGTTCGCGAGATATGGGAGTATGAAGTTAAGGAATGGTTGACAAACCATCAAAATTTTCGCAAATCTGATAGTCGAAACCAATAACTGGAATGGCCTAGGGGAAAAGTACACACACCATTGTAATCGGGCGAGTTTCTCCTTTCAGATGCAACTGGAATTTCTCGAGTTCGTCAATCCGTTCGCGAGATATGCGAGTTTGAAGTTAAGGAATGGTTGAGAATCGATCAAAATTTTCGCAAATCTGATAGTCGAAACCAATAACTGGAATGGCCTAGGGGAAAAGTACACACACCATTGTAATCGGGCGAGTTTCTCCTTTCAGATGCAACAGGAATTTCTCGACTTCGTCTATCCGTTCGCGAGATATGGGAGTTTGAAGTTAAGGAATGGTTGACAAACCATAACAATTTTTGCAAGTCTGATACTCGAAACCAATAACTGGAATGGCCTAGGGGAAAAGTACACACACCGTTGTAATCGGGCGAGTTTCTACTTTCAGATGCAACAGGAATTTCTCGAGTTCGTCAATCCGTTCGCCAGATATGAGAGTATGAAGTTAAGGAATGGTTGACAATCCATCAAAATTTTCGCAAATCTGATACTCCAAACCAATAACTGGAATGGCCTAGGGGAGAAGTACACACACCATTGTAATCGGGCGAGTTTCTACTTTCAGATGCAACAGGAATTTCTCGAGTTCGTCAATCCGTTCGCGAGATATGGGAGTATGAAGTTAAGGAATGGTTGAGAAACCATCAAAATTTTCGCAATTCTGATACTCGAAACCATTAACTACTATGGCCTAGGGTAAAAATACACATACCCTTGTAATCGGGCGAGTTTCTGTTTCAGATGCAACAGAAATTTCTCGAGTTCGTCAATCCGTTCGCGAGATATTGGAGTTTGAAGTTAAGGAATGATTGAAAATCCTTCAAAATTTTCGCAAATCTGATACTCGAAACCAATAACTGGAATGGCCTAGGGGAAAAGTACACACACCATTGTAATCGGGCGAGTTTCTCCTTTCAGATGCAACAGGAATTTCTCGAGTTCGTCAATCCGTTCGCGAGATATGGGAGTATGAAGTTAAGGAATGGTTGACAAACCATCAAAATTTTCGCAAATCTGATACTCGAAACCAATAACTGGAATGGCCTAGGGGAAAAGTACACCCACCATTGTAATCGGGCGAGTTTCTACTTTCAGATGCAACAGGAATTTCTCGAGTTCGTCAATCCGTTCGCGAGATATGGGTGTATGAAGTTATGGAATGGTTGACAAACCATCAAAATTTTCGCAAATCTGATACTCGAAACCAATAACTGGAATGGTCTAGGGGAAAAGTACACATAACGTTGTAATGGGGCGAGTTTCTACTTTCAGATGCAACAGGAATTTCTCGAGTTCGTCAATCCGTTCGCGAGATATGGGAGTATGAAGTTAAGGAATGGTTGACAAACCATCAAAATTTTCGCAAATCTGATACTCGAAACCAATAACTGGAATGGCCCAGGGGAAAAGTACACATACCGTTGTAATGGGGCGAGTTTCTACTTTCAGATGCAACAGGAATTTCTCGATTTCCTCAATCCGTTCACGAGATATGGGAGTTTGAAGTTAAGGAATGGTTGAGAAACCATCAAAATTTTCGGAATCTGATACTCGGAACCATTAACTACTATGGTCTAGGGCAAAAATACACATACCGTTGTAATCGGGCGAGTTTCTGCTTTCAGATGCAACAGGAATTTCTCGAGTTCGTCAATCCGTTCGCGAGATATGCGAGTTTGAAACTGAAGAATGGTTGAGAAACCAACAAAATTTTCGCAAGTCTGATACTCGAAACCAATAACTACAATGGCCTAGGGGAAATATTCACATACCGTTGTAATCGGGCGTGCTTCTGCTTTCAGATACAACAGGAATTTCTCGAGTTCGTCAATCCGCTCGCGAGATATGGGAGTTTGAAGTTAAGGAATGGTTGAGAAACCATAACAGTTTTTGCAAGTCTGATACCCGAAACCAATAACTGGAATGGCCTAGGGGAAAAGTTCACACACCATTGTAATCGGGCGAGTTTCTACTTTCAGATGCAACAGGAATTTCTCGAGTTCGTCAATCCGTTCGCGAGATATGGGAGTATGAAGTTAAGGAATGGTTGACAATCCATCAAAATTTTCACAAATCTGATACTCGAAACCAATAACTGGAATGGCCTAGGGGAAGAGTTCACACACCATTGTAATCGGGCGAGTTTCTACTTTCAGATGCAACTGCAATTTCTCGAGTTCGTCAATCCGTTCGCGAGATATGGGAGTTTGAAGTTAAGGAATGGTTGGGAAACCATCAAAATTTTCGGAATCTGATACTCGGAACCATTAACTACTATGGTCTAGGGCAAAAATACACATACCGTTGTAATCGGGCGAGTTTCTGCTTTCAGATGCAACAGGAATTTCTCGAGTTCGTCGATCCGTTCGCGAGATATGGGGGTTTGAAGTTAAGGAAAGGTTGAGAAACCATCAAAATTTTCGGAATCTGATGCTCGGAACCAATAACTACTATGGTCTAGGGCAAAAATACACATACCGTTGTAATCGGGCGAGTTTTTGCTTTCAGATGCAACAGGAATTTCTCGAGTTCGTCAATCCGCTCGCGAGATATGGGAGTTTGAAGTTAAGGAATGGTTGAGAAACCATAAAAATTTTTGCAAGTTTGATACTCGAAACCAATAACTGGAATGGCCTAGGGGAGAAGTACACACACCATTGTAATCGGGCGAGTTTCTCCTTTCAGATGCAACAGGAATTTCTCGAGTTCGTCAATCCCTTCGCGAGATATGGGAGTATGAAGTTAAGGAATGGTTGACAAACCATCAAAATTTTCGCAAATCTGATACTCGAAACCAATAACTGGAATGGCCTAGGGGAGAAGTACACACACCATTGTAATCGGGCGAGTTTCTACTTTCAGATGCAACAGGAATTTCTCGAGTTCGTCAATCCGTTCGCGAGATATGCGAGTTTGAAGTTAAGGAATGGTTGAGAAACCATCAAAATTTTCGCAATTCTGATACTCGAAACCATTAACTACTATGGCCTAGGGTAAAAATACACATACCGTTGTAATCGGGCGAGTTTCTGCTTTCAGATGCAACAGAAGTTTCTCGAGTTCGTCAATCCGTTCGCGAGATATGGGAGTTTGAAGTTAAGGAATGATTGAAAATCCTTCAAAATTTTCGCAAATCTGATACTCGAAACCAATAACTGGAATGGCCTAGGGGAAAAGTACACACACCATTGTAATCGGGCGAGTTTCTCCTTTCAGATGCAACAGGAATTTCTCGAGTTCGTCAATCCCTTCGCGAGATATGGGAGTATGAAGTTAAGGAATGGTTGACAAACCATCAAAATTTTCGCAAATCTGATACTCGAAACCAATAACTGGAATGGCCTAGGGGAAAAGTACACACACCATTGTAATCGGGCGAGTTTCTACTTTCAGATGCAACAGGAATTTCTCGAGTTCGTCAATCCCTTCGCGAGATATGGGTGTATGAAGTTCAAGAATGGTTGACAAACCATCAAAATTTTCGCAAATCTGATACTCGAAACCAATAACTGGAATGGCCTAGAGGAAAAGTACACATACCGTTGTAATGGGGCGAGTTTCTACTTTGAGATGCAACAGGAATTTCTCGATTTCCTCAATCCGTTCTTGAGATATTGGAGTTTGAAGTTAAGGAATGGTTGAGAAACCATCAAAATTTTCGCAATTCTGATACTCGAAACCATTAACTACTATGGCCTAGGGCAAAAATACACATACCGTTGTAATCGGGCGAGTTTCTGCTTTCAGATGCAACAGAAATTTCTCGAGTTCGTCAATCCGTTCGCGAGATATGGGAGTTTGAAGTTAAGGAATGATTGAAAATCCTTCAAAATTTTCGCAAATCTGATACTCGAAACCAATAACTGGAATGACCTAGGGGAAAAGTACACACACAATTGTAATCGGGCGAGTATCTCCTTTCAGATGCAACAGGAATTTCTCGAGTTCGTCAATCCCTTCGCGAGATATGGGAGTATGAAGTTAAGGAATGGTTGACAAACCATCAAAATTTTCGCAAATCTGATACTCGAAACCAATAACTGGAATGGCCTAGGGGAAAAGTACACATACCATTGTAATCGGGCGAGTTTCTACTTTCAGATGCAACAGGAATTTCTCGAGTTCGTCAATCCGTACGCGAGATATGGGTGTATGAAGTTAAGGAATGGTTGACAAACCATCAAAATTTTCGCAAATCTGATACTCGAAACCAATAACTAGAATGGCCTAGGGGAAAGGTACACATACCGTTGTAATGGGGCGAGTTTCTACTTTCAGCTGCAACAGGAATTTCTCGATTTCCTCAATCCGTTCACGAGATATGGGAGTTTGAAGTTAAGGAATGGTTGAGAAACCATCAAAATTTTCGGAATCTGATACTCGGAACCATTAACTACTATGGTCTAGGGCAAAAATACACATACCGTTGTAATCGGGCGAGTTTTTGCTTTCAGATGCAACAGGAATTTCTCGAGTTCGTCAATCCGCTCGCGAGATATGGGAGTTTGAAGTTAAGGAATGGTTGAGAAACCATAAAAATTTTTGCAAGTTTGATACTCGAAACCAATAACTGGAATGGCCTAGGGGAGAAGTACACACACCATTGTAATCGGGCGAGTTTCTCCTTTCAGATGCAACAGGAATTTCTCGAGTTCGTCAATCCCTTCGCGAGATATGGGAGTATGAAGTTAAGGAATGGTTGACAAACCATCAAAATTTTCGCAAATCTGATACTCGAAACCAATAACTGGGATGGCCTAGGGGAGAAGTACACACACCATTGTAATCGGGCGAGTTTCTACTTTCAGATGCAACAGGAATTTCTCGAGTTCGTCAATCCGTTCGCGAGATATGCGAGTTTGAAGTTAAGGAATGGTTGAGAAACCATCAAAATTTTCGCAATTCTGATACTCGAAACCATTAACTACTATGGCCTAGGGCAAAAATACACATACCGTTGTAATCGGGCGAGTTTCTGCTTTCAGATGCAACAGAAATTTCTCGAGTTCGTCAATCCGTTCGCGAGATATGGGAGTTTGAAGTTAAGGAATGATTGAAAATCCTTCAAAATTTTCGCAAATCTGATACTCGAAACCAATAACTGGAATGACCTAGGGGAAAAGTACACACACAATTGTAATCGGGCGAGTATCTCCTTTCAGATGCAACAGGAATTTCTCGAGTTCGTCAATCCCTTCGCGAGATATGGGAGTATGAAGTTAAGGAATGGTTGACAAACCATCAAAATTTTCGCAAATCTGATACTCGAAACCAATAACTGGAATGGCCTAGGGGAAAAGTACACATACCATTGTAATCGGGCGAGTTTCTACTTTCAGATGCAACAGGAATTTCTCGAGTTCGTCAATCCGTACGCGAGATATGGGTGTATGAAGTTAAGGAATGGTTGACAAACCATCAAAATTTTCGCAAATCTGATACTCGAAACCAATAACTAGAATGGCCTAGGGGAAAAGTACACATACCGTTGTAATGGGGCGAGTTTCTACTTTCAGCTGCAACAGGAATTTCTCGATTTCCTCAATCCGTTCACGAGATATGGGAGTTTGAAGTTAAGGAATGGTTGAGAAACCATCAAAATTTTCGGAATCTGATACTCGGAACCATTAACTACTATGGTCTAGGGCAAAAATACACATACCGTTGTAATCGGGCGAGTTTCTGCTTTCAGATGCAACAGGAATTTCTCGAGTTCGTCAATCCGTTCGCGAGATATGCGAGTTTGAAACTGAGAAATGGTTGAGAAACAACCAAAATTTTCGCAAGTCTGATACTCGAAACCAATAACTACAATGGCCTAGGGGAAATATTCACATACCGTTGTAATCGGGCGAGCTTCTGCTTTCAGATACAGCAGGAATTTCTCGAGTTCGTCAATCCGTTCGCGAGATATGGGGGTTTGAAGTTAAGGAAAGCTTGAGAAACCATCAAAATTTTCGGAATCTGATACTCGAAACCAAGAACTACTATGGTCTAGGGCAAAAATACACATACCGTTGTAATCGGGCGAGTTTCTGCCTTCAGATGCACCAGGAATTTCTCGGGTTCGTCAATCCGCTCGCGAGATATGGGACTTTGAAGTTAAGGAATGGTTGAGAAACCATAAAAATTTTTGCAAGTCTGATACTCGAAACCAGTAACTGGAATGGCCTAGGGGAAAAGTACACACACCACTGTAATCGGGCGAGTTTCTACTGTCAGATGCAACAGGAATTTCTCGAGTTCGTCAATCCGTTCGCGAGATATGGGAGTATGAAGTTAAGGAATGGTTGACAAACCATCAAAATTTTCGCAAATCTGATACTCGAAACCAATAACTGGAATGGCCGAGGGGAAAAGTACACATACCGTTGTAATGGGGCGAGTTTCTACTTTCAGATGCAACAGGAATTTCTCGATTTCCTCAATCCGTTCACGAGATTTGGGAGCTTGAAGTTAAGGAATGGATGAGAAACCATCAAAGTTTTCGCAAGTCTGATACTCGAAAACATTAACTACTATGGCCTAGGGCAAAAATGCACATAGCGTTGTAATCGGGCGAGTTTCTGCTTTCAGATGCAACAGAAATTTCTCTTGTTCGTCAATCCGTTCGCGAGATATGGGAGTTTGAAGTTAAGGAATGGTTGAGAAACCATCAAAATTTTCGGAATCTGATACTCGAAACCAATAACTGGAATGGCCTAGGGGAAAAGTACACACACAATTGTAATCGGGCGAGTTTCTACTTTCAGATGCAACAGGAATTTCTCGAGTTCGTCAATCCGTTCGCGAGATATGAGAGTATGAAGTTAAGGAATGGTTGACAATCCATCAAAATTTTCGCAAATCTGATACTCCAAACCAATAACTGGAATGGCCTAGGGGAAAAGTACACACACCATTGAAATCGGGCGAGTTTCTACTTTCAGATGCAACTGGAATTTCTCGAGTTCGTCAATCCGTTCGCGAGATATGCGAGTTTGAAGTTAAGGAATGGTTGAGAATCCATCAAAATTTTCGCAAATCTGATAGTCGAAACCAATAACTGGAATGGCCTAGGGGAAAAGTACACACACCATTGTAATGGGGCGAGTTTCTACTTTCAGCTGCAACAGGAATTTCTCGATTTCCTCAATCCGTTCACGAGATATGGGAGTTTGAAGTTAAGGAATGGTTGAGAAACCATCAAAATTTTCGGAATCTGATACTCGGAACCATTAACTACTATGGTCTAGGGCAAAAATACACATACCGTTGTAATCGGGCGAGTTTCTGCTTTCAGATGCAACAGGAATTTCTCGAGTTCGTCAATCCGTTCGCGAGATATGCGAGTTTGAAACTGAGGAATGGTTGAGAAACAACCAAAATTTTCGCAAGTCTGGTACTCGAAACCAATAACTACAATGGCCTAGGGGAAATATTCAAATACCGTTGTAATCGGGCGAGCTTCTGCTTTCAGATGCAACAGGAATTTCTCGAGTTCGTCAATCCGTTCGCGAGATATGGGAGTTTGAAGTTAAGGAATGATTGAAAATCCTTCAAAATTTTCGCAAATCTGATAGTCGAAACCAATAACTGGAATGGCCTAGGGGAAAAGTACACACACAATTGTAATGGGGCGAGTTTCTACTTTCAGCTGCAACAGGAATTTCTCGATTTCCTCAATCCGTTCACGAGATATGGGAGTTTGAAGTTAAGGAATGGTTGAGAAACCATCAAAATTTTCGGAATCTGATACTCGGAACCATTAACTACTATGGTCTAGGGCAAAAGTACACACACCATTGTAATCGGGCGAGTTTCTCCTTTCAGATGCAACAGGAATTTCTCGAGTTCGTCAATCCCTTCGCGAGATATGGGAGTATGAAGTTAAGGAATGGTTGACAAACCATCAAAATTTTCGCAAATCTGATACTCGAAACCAATAACTGGAGTGGCCTAGGGGAAAAGTACACACACCATTGTAACCGGGCGAGTTTCTACTTTCAGATGCAACAGGAATTTCTCGAGTTCGTCAATGCGTTCGCGAGATATGGGTGTATGAAGTTCAGGAATGGTTGACAAACCATCAAAATTTTCGCAAATCTGATACTCGAAACCAATAACTGGAATGGCCTAGAGGAAAAGTACACATACCGTTGTAATGGGGCGAGTTTCTACTTTGAGACGCAACAGGAATTTCTCGATTTCCTCAATCCGTTCTTGAGATATTGGAGTTTGAAGTTAAGGAATGGTTGAGAAACCATCAAAATTTTCGCAATTCTGATACTCGAAACCATTAACTACTATGGCCTAGGGAAAAAATACACACTCCGTTGTAATCGGGCGAGTTTCTGCTTTCAGATGCAACAGAAATTTCTCGAGTTCGTCAATCCGTTCGCGAGATATGGGAGTTTGAAGTTAAGGAATGGTTGAGAAACCATCAAAATTTTCGGAATCTGATACTCGAAACCAATAACTGGAATGGCCTAGGGGAAAAGTACACACACAATTGTAATCGGGCGAGTTTCTACTTTCAGATGCAACAGGAATTTCTCGAGTTCGTCAATCCGTTCGCGAGATATGAGAGTATGAAGTTAAGGAATGGTTGACAATCCATCAAAATTTTCGCAAATCTGATACTCCAAACCAATAACTGGAATGGCCTAGGGGAAAAGTACACACACCATTGAAATCGGGCGAGTTTCTACTTTCAGATGCAACTGGAATTTCTCGAGTTCGTCAATCCGTTCGCGAGATATGCGAGTTTGAAGTTAAGGAATGGTTGAGAATCCATCAAAATTTTCGCAAATCTGATAGTCGAAACCAATAACTGGAATGGCCTAGGGGAAAAGTACACACACCATTGTAATGGGGCGAGTTTCTACTTTCAGCTGCAACAGGAATTTCTCGATTTCCTCAATCCGTTCACGAGATATGGGAGTTTGAAGTTAAGGAATGGTTGAGAAACCATCAAAATTTTCGGAATCTGATACTCGGAACCATTAACTACTATGGTCTAGGGCAAAAATACACATACCGTTGTAATCGGGCGAGTTTCTGCTTTCAGATGCAACAGGAATTTCTCGAGTTCGTCAATCCGTTCGCGAGATATGCGAGTTTGAAACTGAGGAATGGTTGAGAAACAACCAAAATTTTCGCAAGTCTGGTACTCGAAACCAATAACTACAATGGCCTAGGGGAAATATTCAAATACCGTTGTAATCGGGCGAGCTTCTGCTTTCAGATGCAACAGGAATTTCTCGAGTTCGTCAATCCGTTCGCGAGATATGGGAGTTTGAAGTTAAGGAATGATTGAAAATCCTTCAAAATTTTCGCAAATCTGATAGTCGAAACCAATAACTGGAATGGCCTAGGGGAAAAGTACACACACAATTGTAATGGGGCGAGTTTCTACTTTCAGCTGCAACAGGAATTTCTCGATTTCCTCAATCCGTTCACGAGATATGGGAGTTTGAAGTTAAGGAATGGTTGAGAAACCATCAAAATTTTCGGAATCTGATACTCGGAACCATTAACTACTATGGTCTAGGGCAAAAGTACACACACCATTGTAATCGGGCGAGTTTCTCCTTTCAGATGCAACAGGAATTTCTCGAGTTCGTCAATCCCTTCGCGAGATATGGGAGTATGAAGTTAAGGAATGGTTGACAAACCATCAAAATTTTCGCAAATCTGATACTCGAAACCAATAACTGGAGTGGCCTAGGGGAAAAGTACACACACCATTGTAACCGGGCGAGTTTCTACTTTCAGATGCAACAGGAATTTCTCGAGTTCGTCAATGCGTTCGCGAGATATGGGTGTATGAAGTTCAGGAATGGTTGACAAACCATCAAAATTTTCGCAAATCTGATACTCGAAACCAATAACTGGAATGGCCTAGAGGAAAAGTACACATACCGTTGTAATGGGGCGAGTTTCTACTTTGAGACGCAACAGGAATTTCTCGATTTCCTCAATCCGTTCTTGAGATATTGGAGTTTGAAGTTAAGGAATGGTTGAGAAACCATCAAAATTTTCGCAATTCTGATACTCGAAACCATTAACTACTATGGCCTAGGGAAAAAATACACACTCCGTTGTAATCGGGCGAGTTTCTGCTTTCAGATGCAACAGAAATTTCTCGAGTTCGTCAATCCGTTCGCGAGATATGGGAGTTTGAAGTTAAGGAATGGTTGAGAAACCATCAAAATTTTCGGAATCTGATACTCGGAACCATTAACTACTATGGTCTAGGGCAAAAATACACATACCGTTGTAATCGGGCGTGCTTCTGCTTTCAGATACAACAGGAATTTCTCGAGTTCGTCAGTCCGCTCGCGAGATATGGGAGTTTCAAGTTAAGGAATGGTTGAGAATCCATAAAAATTTTTGCAAGTCTGATACTCGAAACCAATAACTGGAATGGCCTAGGGGAAAAGTACACACACCATTGTAATCGGGCGAGTTTCTACTTTCAGATGCAACAGGAATTTCTAGAGTTCGTCAATCCGTTCGCGAGATATGGGAGTATGAAGTTAAGGAATGGTTGACAAACCATCAAAATTTTCGCAAATCTGATACTCGAAACCAATAACTGGAATGGCCGAGGGGAAAAGTACACATACCGTTGTAATGGGGCGAGTTTCTACTTTCAGATGCAACAGGAATTTCTCGATTTCCTCAATCCGTTCACGAGATTTGGGAGCTTGAAGTTAAGGAATGGATGAGAAACCATCAAAGTTTTCGCAAGTCTGATACTCGAAAACATTAACTACTATGGCCTAGGGCAAAAATGCACATAGCGTTGTAATCGGGCGAGTTTCTGCTCTCAGATGCAACAGAAATTTCTCTTGTTCGTCAATCCGTTCGCGAGATATGGGGGTTTGAAGTTAAGGAATGGTTGAGAAACCATCAAAATTTTCGGAATCTGATACTCGGAACCATTAACTACTATGGTCTAGGGCAAAAATACACATACCGTTGTAATCGGGCGAGTTTCTGCTTTCAGATGCAACAGGAATTTCTCGAGTTCGTCAATCCGTTCCGCGAGATATGGGGGTTTGAAGTTAAGGAAAGGTTGAGAAACCATCAAAATTTTCGCAAATCTGATACTCGAAACCAATAACTGGAATGGCCTAGGGGAAAAGTACACACACCATTGTAATCGGGCGAGTTTCTACTTTCAGATGCAACAGGAATTTCTCGAGTTCGTCAATCCGTTCGCGAGATATGGGAGTATGAAGTTAAGGAATGGTTGACAAACCATCAAAATTTTCGCAAATCTGATACTCGAAACCAATAACTGGAATGGCCTAGGGGAAAAGTACACACACAATTGTAATCGGGCGAGTTTCTCCTTTCAGATGCAACAGGAATTTCTCGAGTTCGTCAATCCCTTCGCGAGATATGGGAGTATGAAGTTAAGGAATGGTTGACAAACCATCAAAATTTTCGCAAATCTGATACTCGAAACCAATAACTGGAATGGCCTAGGGGAAAAGTACACACACCATTGTAATCGGGCGAGTTTCTACTTTCAGATGCAACAGGAATTTCTCGAGTTCGTCAATCCGTTCGCGAGATATGGGAGTATGAAGTTAAGGAATGGTTGACAAACCATCAAAATTTTCGCAAATCTGATACTCGAAACCAATAACTGGAATGGCCTAGGGGAAAAGTACACACACAATTGTAATCGGGCGAGTTTCTCCTTTCAGATGCAACAGGAATTTCTCGATTTCCTCAATCCGTTCACGAGATATGGGAGTTTGAAGTTAAGGAATGGTTGAGAAACCATCAAAATTTTCGGAATCTGATACTCGGAACCATTAACTACTATGGTCTAGGGCAAAAATACACATACCGTTGTAATCGGGCGAGTTTCTGCTTTCAGATGCAACAGGAATTTCTCGAGTTCGTCAATCCGTTCGCGAGATATGCGAGTTTGAAACTGAGTAATGGTTGAGAAACAACCAAAATTTTCGCAAGTCTGATACTCGAAACCAATAACTACAATGGCCTAGGGGAAATATTCACATACCGTTGTAATCGGGCGAGCTTCTGCTTTCAGATACAGCAGGAATTTCTCGAGTTCGTCAATCCGTTCGCGAGATATGGGGGTTTGAAGTTAAGGAAAGCTTGAGAAACCATCAAAATTTTCGGAATCTGATACTCGAAACCATGAACTACTATGGTCTAGGGCAAAAATACACATACCGTTGTAATCGGGCGAGTTTCTGCTTTCAGATGCACCAGGAATTTCTCGAGTTCGTCAATCCGCTCGCGAGATATGGGAGTTCGAAGTTAAGGAATGGTTGAGAAACCATAAAAATTTTTGCAAGTCTGATACTCGAAACCAGTAACTGGAATGGCCTAGGGGAAAAGTACACACACCACTGTAATCGGGCGAGTTTCTACTGTCAGATGCAACAGGAATTTCTCGAGTTCGTCAATCCGTTCGCGACATATGGGAGTATGAAGTTAAGGAATGATTAACAATCCATCAAAATTTTCGCAAATCTGATACTCGAAACCAATAAATGGAATGGCCCAGGGGAAAAGTACACATACCGTTGTAATGAGGCGAGTTTCTACTTTCAGATGCAACAGGAATTTCTCGATTTCCTCAATCCGTTCACGAGATATGGGAGTTTGAAGTTAAGGAATGGTTGAGAAACCATCAAAATTTTCGGAATCTGATACTCGGAACCATTAACTACTATGGTCTAGGGCAAAAATACACATACCGTTGTAATCGGGCGAGTTTCTGCTTTCAGATGCAACAGGAATTTCTCGAGTTCGTCAATCCGTTCGCGAGATATGCGAGTTTGAAACTGAGGAATGGTTGAGAAACCATCAAAATTTTCGCAAGTCTGATACTCGAAACCAATAACTACAATGGCCTAGGGGAAATATTCACACACCGTTTTAATCGGGCGTGCTTCTGCTTTCAGATACAACAGGAATTTCTCGAGTTCGTCAGTCCGCTCGCGAGATATGGGAGTTTCAAGTTAAGGAATGGTTGAGAATCCATAAAAATTTTTGCAAGTCTGATACTCGAAACCAATAACTGGAATGGCCTAGGGGAAAAGTACACACACCATTGTAATCGGGCGAGTTTCTACTTTCAGATGCAACAGGAATTTCTAGAGTTCGTCAATCCGTTCGCGAGGTATGGGAGTATGAAGTTAAGGAATGGTTGACAAACCATCAAAATTTTCGCAAATCTGATACTCGAAACCAATAACTGGAATGGCCGAGGGGAAAAGTACACACACCATTGTAATGGGGCGAGTTTCTACTTTCAGCTGCAACAGGAATTTCTCGATTTCCTCAATCCGTTCACGAGATATGGGAGTTTGAAGTTAAGTAATGGTTGAGAAACCATCAAAATTTTCGGAATCTGATACTCGGAAACATTAACTACTATGGTCTAGGGCAAAAATACACATACCGTTGTAATCGGGCGAGTTTCTGCTTTCAGATGCAACAGGAATTTCTCGAGTTCGTCAATCCGTTCGCGAGATATGCGAGTTTGAAACTGAGTAATGGTTGAGAAACCATCAAAATTTTCGCAAGTCTGGTACTCGAAACCAATAACTACAATGGCCTAGGGGAAATATTCACATACCGTTGTAATCGGGCGAGCTTCTGCTTTCAGATGCAACAGGAATTTCTCGAGTTCGTCAATCCGTTCGCGAGATATGGGAGTTTGAAGTTAAGGAATGGTTGAGAAACCATCAAAATTTTCGGAATCTGATACTCGGAACCATTAACTACTATGGTCTAGGGCAAAAATACACATACCGTTGTAATCGGGCGAGTTTCTGCTTTCAGATGCAACAGAAATTTCTGTTGTTCGTCAATCCGTTCGCGAGATATGGGAGTTTGAAGTTAAGGAATGCTTGAGAAACAATCAAAATTTTCGGAATCTGATACTCGGAACCATTAACTACTATGGTCTAGGGCAAAAATACACATACCGTTGTAATCGGGCGAGTTTCTGCTTTCAGATGCAACAGGAATTTCTCGAGTTCGTCAATCCGTTCCGCGAGATATGGGGGTTTGAAGTTAAGGAAAGGTTGAGAAACCGTCAAAATTTTCGGAATCTGATGCTCGGAACCAATAACTACTATGGTCTAGGGCAAAAATACACATACCGTTGTAATCGGGCGAGTTTCTGCTTTCAGATGCAACAGAAATTTCTCTTGTTCGTCAATCCGTTCGCGAGATATGGGAGTTTGAAGTTAAGGAATGGTTGAGAAACCATCAAAATTTTCGGAATCTGATACTCGGAACCATTAACTACTATGGTCTAGGGCAAAAATACACATACCGTTGTAATCGGGGGAGTTTCTGCTTTCAGATGCAACAGGAATTTCTCGAGTTCGTCAATCCGCTCGCGAGATATGGGAGTTTGAAGTTAAGGAATGGTTGAGAAACCATAAAAATTTTTGCAAGTCTGATACTCGAAACCAATAACTGGAATGGCCTAGGGGAAAAGTACACACACCGTTGTAATCGGGCGAGTTTCTACTTTCAGATGCAACAGGAATTTCTCGAGTTCGTCGATCCGTTCGCGAGATATGAGAGTATGAAGTTAAGGAATGGTTGACAATCCATCAAAATTTTCGCAAATCTGATACTCCAAACCAATAACTGGAATGGCCTAGGGGAAAAGTACACACACCACTGAAATCGGGCGAGTTTCTACTTTCAGATGCAACTGGAATTTCTCGAGTTCGTCAATCCGTTCGCGAGATATGCGAGTTTGAAGTTAAGGAATGGTTGAGAATCCATCAAAATTTTCGCAAATCTGATAGTCGAAACCAATAACTGGAAAGGCCTAGGGGAAAAGTACACACACCATTGTAATGGGGCGAGTTTCTACTTTCAGCTGCAACAGGAATTTCTCGATTTCCTCAATCCGTTCACGAGATATGGGAGTTTGAAGTTAAGGAATGGTTGAGAAACCATCAAAATTTTCGGAATCTGATACTCGGAAACATTAACTACTATGGTCTAGGGCAAAAATGCACATACCGTTGTAATCGGGCGAGTTTCTGCTTTCAGATGCAACAGGAATTTCTCGAGTTCGTCAATCCGTTCGCGAGATATGCGAGTTTGAAACTGAGGAATGGTTGAGGAACAACCAAAATTTTCGCAAGTCTGGTACTCGAAACCAATAACTACAATGGCCTAGGGGAAATATTCACATACCGTTGTAATCGGGCGAGCTTCTGCTTTCAGATGCAACAGGAATTTCTCGAGTTCGTCAATCCGTTCGCGAGATATGGGAGTTTGAAGTTAAGGAATGGTTGAGAAACCATCAAAATTTTCGGAATCTGATACTCGGAACCATTAACTACTCTGGTCTAGGGCAAAAATACACATACCGTTGTAATCGGGCGAGTTTCTGCTTTCAGATGCAACAGAAATTTCTGTTGTTCGTCAATCCGTTCGCGAGATATGGGAGTTTGAAGTTAAGGAATGCTTGAGAAACAATCAAAATTTTCGGAATCTGATACTCGGAACCATTAACTACTATGGTCTAGGGCAAAAATACACATACCGTTGTAATCGGGCGAGTTTCTGCTTTCAGATGCAACAGGAATTTCTCGAGTTCGTCAATCCGTTCGCGAGATATGGGGGTTTGAAGTTAAGGAAAGGTTGAGAAACCATCAAAATTTTCGGAATCTGATGCTCGGAACCAATAACTACTATGGTCTAGGGCAAAAATACACATACCGTTGTAATCGGGCGAGTTTTTGCTTTCAGATGCAACAGGAATTTCTCGAGTTCGGCAATCCGCTCGCGAGATATGGGAGTTTGAAGTTAAGGAATGGTTGAGAAACCATAAAAATTTTTGCAAGTCTGATTCTCGAAACCAATAACTGGAATGGCCTAGGGGAAAAGTACACACACCGTTGTAATCGGGCGAGTTTCTACTTTCAGATGCAACAGGAATTTCTCGAGTTCGTCAATCCGTTCGCGAGATATGAGAGTATGAAGTTAAGGAATGGTTGACAATCCATCAAAATTTTCGCAAATCTGATACTCCAAACCAATAACTGGAATGGCCTAGGGGAGAAGTACACACACCATTGAAATCGGGCGAGTTTCTACATTCAGATGCAACTGGAATTTCTCGAGTTCGTCAATCCGTTAGCGAGATATGCGAGTTTGAAGTTAAGGAATGGTTGAGAATCCATCAAAATTTTCGCAAATCTGATGGTCGAAACCAATAACTGGAATGGCCTAGGGGAAAAGTACACACACCATTGTAATCGGGCGAGTTTCTCCTTTCAGATGCAACAGGAATTTCTCGAGTTCGTCAATCCGTTCGCGAGATATGGGAGTATGAAGTTAAGGAATGGTTGACAAACCATCAAAATTTTCGCAAATCTGATACTCGAAACCAATAACCGGAATGGCCTAGGGGAAAAGTACACACACCATTGTAATCGGGCGAGTTTCTACTTTCAGATGCAACAGGAATTTCTCGAGTTCGTCAATCCGTTCGCGAGATATGCGAGTTTGAAGTTAAGGAATGGTTGAGAATCCATCAAAATTTTCGCAAATCTGATAGTCGAAACCAATAACTGGAATGGCCTAGGGGAAAAATACACATACCTTTGTAATCGGGCGAGTTTCTACTTTCAGATGCAACAGGAATTGCTCGATTTCCTCAATCCGTTCGCGAGATATGGGAATTTGAAGTTAAGGAATGGTTGAGAAACCATCAAAATTTTCGCAAATCTGATACTCGAAACCAATAACTGGAATGGTCTAGGGGAAAAGTACACATACCGTTGTAATGGGGCGAGTTTCTACTTTCAGATGCAACAGGAATTTCTCGATTTCCTCAATCCGTTCACGAGATTTGGGAGCTTGAAGTTAAGGAATGGATGAGAAACCATCAAAGTTTTCGCAAGTCTGATACTCGAAAACATTAACTACTATGGCCTAGGGCAAAAATACACATACCGTTGTAATCGGGCGAGTTTCTGCTTTCAGATGCAACAGAAATTTCTCTTGTTCGTCAATCCGTTCGCGAGATATGGGAGTTTGAAGTTAAGGAATGGTTGAGAAACCATCAAAATTTTCGGAATCTGATACTCGGAACCATTAACTACTATGGTCTAGGGCAAAAATACACATACCGTTGTAATCGGGCGAGTTTCTGCTTTCAGATGCAACAGGAATTTCTCGAATTCGTCAATCCGTTCGCGAGATATGGGAGTTTGAAGTTAAGGAATGGTTGAGAAACCATCAAAATTTTCGCAAATCTGATACTCGAAACCAATAACTGGAATGGTCTAGGGGAAAAGTACACATACCGTTGTAATGGGGCGAGTTTCTACTTTCAGATGCAACAGGAATTTCTCGATTTCCTCAATCCGTTCACGAGATTTGGGAGCTTGAAGTTAAGGAATGGATGAGAAACCATCAAAGTTTTCGCAAGTCTGATACTCGAAAACATTAACTACTATGGCCTAGGGCAAAAATACACATACCGTTGTAATCGGGCGAGTTTCTGCTTTCAGATGCAACAGAAATTTCTCGAGTTCGTCAATCCGATCGCGAGATATGGGAGTTTGAATTAAGGAATGGTTGAGAAACCATTAAAATTTTTGCAAGTCTGATACTCGAAACCAGTAACTGGAATGGCCTAGGGGAAAAGTACACACACCACTGTAATCGGGCGAGTTTCTACTTTCAGATGCAACAGGAATTTCTCGAGTTCGTCAATCCGTTCGCGACATATGGGAGTATGAAGTTAAGGAATGATTGACAATCCATCAAAATTTTCGCAAATCTGATACTCGAAACCAATAACTGGAATGGCCTAGGGGAAATGTACACACACCATTGTAATCGGGCGAGTTTCTCCTTTCAGATGCAACAGGAATTTCTCGAGTTCGTCAATCCGATCGCGAGATATGGGAGTATGAAGTTAAGGAATGGTTGACAAACCATCAAAATTTTCGCAAATCTGATACTCGAAACCAATAACTGGAATGGCCTAGGGGAAAAGTACACACACCATTGTAATCGGGCGAGTTTCTAATTTCAGATGCAACAGGAATTTCTCGAGTTCGTCAATCCGTTCGCGAGATATGGGTGTATGAAGTGAAGGAATGGTTGACAAACCATCAAAATTTTCGCAAATCTGATACTCGAAACCAATGACTGGAATGGCCTAGGGGAAAAGTACACATACCGTTGTAATGGGGCGAGTTTCTACTTTCAGCTGCAACAGGAATTTCTCGATTTCCTCAATCCGTTCACGAGATATGCGAGTTTGAAACTGAGGAATGGTTGAGAAACAACCAAAATTTTCGCAAGTCTGGTACTCGAAACCAATAACTACAATGGCCTAGGGGAAATATTCACATACCGTTGTAATCGGGCGACCTTCTGCTTTCAGATGCAACAGGAATTTCTCGAGTTCGTCAATCCGTTCGCGAGATATGGGAGTTTGAAGTTAAGGAATGGTTGAGAAACCATCAAAATTTTCGGAATCTGATACTCGGAACCATTAACTACTATGGTCTAGGGCAAAAATACACATACCGTTGTAATCGGGCGAGTTTCTGCTTTCAGATGCAACAGAAATTTCTGTTGTTCGTCAATCCGTTCGTGAGATATGGGAGTTTGAAGTTAAGGAATGCTTGAGAAACAATCAAAATTTTCGGAATCTGATACTCGGAACCATTAACTACTATGGTCTAGGGCAAAAATACACATACCGTTGTAATCGGGCGAGTTTCTGCTTTCAGATGCAACAGGAATTTCTCGAGTTCGTCAATCCGTTCGCGAGATATGGGGGTTTGAAGTTAAGGAAAGGTTGAGAAACCATCAAAATTTTCGGAATCTGATGCTCGGAACCAATAACTACTATGGTCTAGGGCAAAAATACACATACCGTTGTAATCGGGCGAGTTTTTGCTTTCAGATGCAACAGGAATTTCTCGAGTTCGGCAATCCGCTCGCGAGATATGGGAGTTTGAAGTTAAGGAATGGTTGAGAAACCTTAAAAATTTTTGCAAGTCTGATTCTCGAAACCAATAACTGGAATGGCCTAGGGGAAAAGTACACACACCATTGTAATCGGGCGAGTTTCTCCTTTCAGATGCAACAGGAATTTCTCGAGTTCGTCAATCCGTTCGCGAGATATGGGAGTATGAAGTTAGGGAATGGTTGACAAACCATCCAAATTTTCGCAAATCTGATACTAGAAACCAATAACTGGAATGGCCTAGGGGAAAAGTACACACACCATTGTAATCGGGCGAGTTTCTACTTTCAGATGCAATAGGAATTTCTCGAGTTCGTCAATCCGTTCGCGAGATATGCGAGTTTGAAGTTAAGGAATGGTTGAGAATCCATCAAAATTTTCGCAAATCTGATAGACGAAACCAATAACTGGAATGGCCTAGGGGAAAAATACACATACCTTTGTAATCGGGCGAGTTTCTACTTTCAGGTGCAACAGGAATTGCTCGATTTCCTCAATCCGTTCGCGAGATATGGGAATTTGAAGTTAAGGAATGGTTGAGAAACCATCAAAATTTTCGCAAATCTGATACTCGAAACCAATAACTGGAATGGTCTAGGGGAAAAGTACACATACCGTTGTAATGGGGCGAGTTTCTACTTTCAGATGCAACAGGAATTTCTCGATTTCCTCAATCCGTTCACGAGATTTGGGAGCTTGAAGTTAAGGAATGGATGAGAAACCATCAAAGTTTTCGCAAGTCTGATACTCGAAAACATTAACTACTATGGCCTAGGGCAAAAATACACATACCGTTGTAATCGGGCGAGTTTCTGCTTTCAGATGCAACAGAAATTTCTCTTGTTCGTCAATCCGTTCGCGAGATATGGGAGTTTGAAGTTAAGGAATGGTTGAGAAACCATCAAAATTTTCGGAATCTGATACTCGGAACCATTAACTACTATGGTCTAGGGCAAAAATACACATACCGTTGTAATCGGGCGAGTTTCTGCTTTCAGATGCAACAGGAATTTCTCGAGTTCGTCAATCCGTTCGCGAGATATGGGAGTTTGAAGTTAAGGAATGGTTGAGAAACCATCAAAATTTTCGGAATCTGATACTCGGAAAGATTAACAACTATGGTCTAGGGCAAAAATACACATACCGTTGTAATCGGGCGAGTTTCTGCTTTCAGATGCAACAGGAATTTCTCGAGTTCGTCAATCCGTTCGCGAGATATGGGGGTTTGAAGTTAAGGAAAGGTTGAGAAACCATCAAAATTTTCGGAATCTGATGCTCGGAACCAATAACTGGAATGGCCTAGGGGAAAAGTACACATACCGTTGTAATAGGGCGAGTTTCTACTTTCAGATGCAACAGGAATTTCTCGTTTTCTTCCATCCGTTCTTGAGATATGGGAGTTTGAAGTTAAGGAATGGTTGAGAAACCATCAAAATTTTCGCAAGTCTGACACTCGAAACCATTGACTACTATGGCCTAGGGCAAAAATACACATAGCGTTGTAATCGGGCGAGTTTCTGCTTTCAGATGCAACAGAAATTTCTCGAGTTCGTCAATCCGATCGCGAGATATGGGAGTTTGAAGTTAAGGAATGGTTGAGAAACCATAAAAATTTTTGCAAATCTGATACTCGAAACCAGTAACTGGAATGGCCTAGGGGAAAAGTACACACACCACTGTAATCGGGCGAGTTTCTACTTTCAGATGCAACAGGAATTTCTCGAGTTCGTCAATCCGTTCGCGACATATGGGAGTATGAAGTTAAGGAATGATTGACAATCCATCAAAATTTTCGCAAATCTGATACTCGAAACCAATAACTGGAATGGCCTAGGGGAAAAGTACACACACCATTGTAATCGGGCGAGTTTCTAATTTCAGATGCAACAGGAATTTCTCGAGTTCGTCAATCCGTTCGCGAGATATGGGTGTATGAAGTGAAGGAATGGTTGACAAACCATCAAAATTTTCGCAAATCTGATACTCGAAACCAATAACTGGAATGGCCTAGGGGAAAAGTACACATACCGTTGTAATGGGGCGAGTTTCTACTTTTAGCTGCAACAGGAATTTCTCGATTTCCTCAATCCGTTCACGAGATATGCGAGTTTGAAGTTAAGGAATGGTTGAGAAACCATCAATATTTTCGGAATCTGATACTCGGAACCAGTAACTGGAATGGCCTAGGGGAAAAGTACACATACCGTTGTAATGGGGCGAGTTTCTACTTTCAGCTGCAACAGGAATTTCTCGATTTCCTCAATCCGTTCACGAGATATGGGAGTTTGAAGTTGAGGAATGGTTGAGAAACCATCAAAATTTTCGGAATCTGATACTCGGAACCATTAACTACTATGGTCTAGGGCAAAAATACACATACCGTTGTAATCGGGCGAGTTTCTGCTTTCAGATGCAACAGGAATTTCTCGAATTCGTCAATCCGTTCGCGAGATATGCGAGTTTGAAACTGAGGAATGGTTGAGAAACAATCAAAATTTTCGCAAGTCTGATACTCGAAACCAATAACTACAATGGCCTAGGGGAAAAGTACACACACCATTGAAATCGGGCGAGTTTCGACTTTCAGATGCAACTGGAATTTCTCGAGTTCGTCAATCCGTTAGCGAGATATGGGAATTTGAAGTTAAGGAATGGTTGAGAAACCATCAAAATTTTCGCAAATCTGATACTCGAAACCAATAACTGGAATGGCCTAGGGGAAAAGTACACATACCGTTGTAATGGGGCGAGTTTCTACTTTCAGATGCAACAGGAACTTCTCGATTTCCTCAATCCGTTCACGAGATTTGGGAGCTTGAAGTTAAGGAATGGATGAGAAACCATCAAAGTTTTCGCAAGTCTGATACTCGAAAACATTAACTACTATGGCCTAGGGCAAAAATACAAATACCGTTGTAATCGGGCGAGTTTCTGCTTTCAGATGCAACAGAAATTTCTCTTGTTCGTCAATCCGTTCGCGAGATATGGGAGTTTGAAGTTAAGGAATGGTTGAGGGACCATCAAAATTTTCGGAATCTGATACTCGGAACCATTAGCTACTATGGTCTAGGGCAAAAATACACATACCGTTGTAATCGGGCGAGTTTCTGCTTTCAGATGCAACAGAAATTTCTCGAGTTCGTCAATCCGATCGCGAGATATGGGAGTTTGAGGTTAAGGAATGGTTGAGAAACCATAAAAATTTTTGCAAGTCTGATACTCGAAACCAGTAACTGGAATGGCCTAGGGGAAAAGTACACACACCACTGTAATCGGGCGAGTTTCTACTTTCAGATGCAACAGGAATTTCTCGAGTTCGTCAATCCGTTCGCGACATATGGGAGTATGAAGTTAAGGAATGATTGACAATCCATCAAAATTTTCGCAAATCTGATACTCGAAACCAATAACTGCAATGGCCTAGGGGAAATGTACACACACCATTGTAATCGGGCGAGTTTCTCCTTTCAGATGCAACAGGAATTTCTCGAGTTCGTCAATCCGTTCGCGAGATATGGGAGTATGAAGTTAAGGAATGGTTGACAAACCATCAAAATTTTCGCAAATCTGATACTCGAAACCAATAACTGGAATGGCCTAGGGGAAAAGTACACATACCGTTGTAATCGGGCGAGTTTCTAATTTCAGGTGCAACAGGAATTTCTCGAGTTCGTCAATCCGTTCGCGAGATATGGGTGTATGAAGTGAAGGAATGGTTGACAAACCATCAAAATTTTCGCAAATCTGATACTCGAAACCATCAACTGGAATGGCCTAGGGGAAAAGTACACATACCGTTGTAATGGGGCGAGTTTCTACTTTCAGCTGCAACAGGAATTTCTCGATTTCCTCAATCCGTTCACGAGATATGGGAGTTTGAAGTTAAGGAATGGTTGAGAAACCATCAAAATTTTCGGAATCTGATACTCGGAACCATTAACTACTATGGTCTAGGGCAAAAATACACATACCGTTGTAATCGGGCGAGTTTCTGCTTTCAGATGCAACAGGAATTTCTCGAGTTCGTCAATCCGTTCGCGAGATATGCGAGTTTGAAACTGAGGAATGGTTGAGAAACAATCAAAATTTTCGCAAGTCTGATACTCGAAACCAATAACTACAATGGCCTAGGGGAAAAGTACACATACCGTTGTAATGGGGCGAGTTTCTACTTTCAGATGCAACAGGAATTTCTCGATTTCCTCAATCCGTTCACGAGATTTGGGAGCTTGAAGTTAAGGAATGGATGAGAAACCATCAAAGTTTTCGCAAGTCTGATACTCGAAAACATTAACTACTATGGCCTAGGGCAAAAATACAAATACCGTTGTAATCGGGCGAGTTTCTGCTTTCAGATGCAACAGAAATTTCTCTTGTTCGTCAATCCGTTCGCGAGATATGGGAGTTTGAAGTTAAGGAATGGTTGAGGGACCATCAAAATTTTCGGAATCTGATACTCGGAACCATTAGCTACTATGGTCTAGGGCAAAAATACACATACCGTTGTAATCGGGCGAGTTTCTGCTTTCAGATGCAACAGGAATTTCTCGAGTTCGTCAATCCGTTCGCGAGATATGGGGGTTTGAAGTTAAGGAAAGGTTGAGAAACCATCAAAATTTTCGGAATCTGATGCTCGGAACCAATAACTACTATGGTCTAGGGCAAAAATACACATACCGTTGTAATCGGGCGAATTTTTGCTTTCAGATGCAACAGGAATTTCTCGAGTTCGTCAATCCGCTCGCGAGATATGGGAGTTTGAAGTTAAGGAATGGTTGACAATCCATCAAAATTTTCGCAAATCTGATACTAGAAACCAATAACTGGAATGGCCTAGGGGAAAAGTACACACACCATTGTAATCGGGCGACTTTCTCCTTTCAGATGCAACAGGAATTTCTCGAGTTCGTCAATCCGTTCGCGAGATATGCGAGTTTGAAGTTAAGGAATGGTTGACAAACCATCAAAATTTTCGCAAATCTGATACTCGAAACCAATAACTGGAATGGCCTAGGGGAAAAGTACACATACCGTTGTAATGGGGCGAGTTTCTACTTTCAGCTGCAACAGGAATTTCTCGATTTCCTCAATCCGTTCACGAGATATGGGAGTTTGAAGTTAAGGAATGGTTGAGAAACCATCAAAATTTTCGGAATCTGATACTCGGAACCAGTAACTGGAATGGCCTAGGGGAAAAGTACACATACCGTTGTAATGGGGCGAGTTTCTACTTTCAGCTGCAACAGGAATTTCTCGATTTTCTCAATCCGTTCACGAGATATGGGAGTTTGAAGTTAAGGAATGGTTGAGAAACCATCAAAATTTTCGGAATCTGATACTCGGAACCATTAAGTACTATGGTCTAGGGCAAAAATACACATACCGTTGTAATCGGGCGAGTATCTGCTTTCAGATGCAACAGGTATTTCTCGAGTTCGTCAATCCATTCGTGAGATATGCTAGTTTGAAACTGAGGAATGGTTGAGAAACCATCAAAATTTTCGCAAGTCTGATACTCGAAACCAATAACTACAATGGCCTAGGGGAAATATTCACATACCGTTGTAATCGGGCGAGCTTCTGCTTTCAGATACAACAGGAATTTCTCGAGTTCGTCAATCCGTTCGCGAGATATGGGGGTTTCAAGTTAAGGAAAGCTTGAGAAACCATCAAAATTTTCGGAATCTGATACTCGAAACCAATAACTACTATGGTCTAGGGCAAAAATACACATACCGTTGTAATCGGGCGAGTTTCTGATTTCAGATGCACCAGGAATTTCTCGAGTTCGTCAATCCGCTCGCGAGATATGGGAGTTTGAAGTTAAGGAATGGTTGAGAAACCATAAAAATTTTTGCAAGTCTGATACTCGAAACCAGTAACTGGAATGGCCTAGGGGAAAAGTACACACACCACTGTAATCGGGCGAGTTTCTACTTTCAGATGCAACAGGAATTTTTCGAGTTCGTCATTCCGTTCGCGACATATGGGAGTATGAAGTTAAGGAATGATTGACAATCCATCAAAATTTTCGCAAATCTGATACTCGAAACCAATAACTGGAATGGCCTAGGGGAAAAGTACACGCACAGTTGTAATCGGGCGAGTTTCTACTTTCAGATGCAACAGGAATTTCTCGAGTTCGTCAATCCGTTCGCGAGATATGGGAGTATGAAGTTAAGGAATGGTTGACAAACCATCAAAATTTTCGCAAATCTGATACTCGAAACCAATAACTGGAATGGCCTAGGGGAAAAGTACACATACCGTTGTAATGGGGCGAGTTTCTACTTTCAGCTGCAACAGGAATTTCTCGATTTCCTCAATCCGTTCACGAGATATGGGAGTTTGAAGTTAAGGAATGGTTGAGAAACCATCAAAATTTTCGGAATCTGATACTCGGAACCATTAACTACTATGGTCTAGGGCAAAAATACACATACCGTTGTAATCGGGCGAGTTTCTGCTTTCAGATGCAACAGGAATTTCTCGAGTACGTCAATCCGTTGGCGAGATATACGAGTTTGAAACTGAGGAATGGTTGAGAAACAATCAAAATTTCCGCAAGTCTGATACTCGAAACCAATAACTACAATGGCCTAGGGGAAATATTCACATACCGTTGTAATCGGGCGAGCTTCTGCTTTCAGATACAACAGGAATTTCTCGAGTTCGTCAATCCGCTCGCGAGATATGGGAGTTTGAAATTAAGGAATGGTTGAGAAACCATAAAAATTTTTGCATGTCTGATACTCGAAACCAATAACTGGAATGGTCTAGGGCAAAAATACACATACCGTTGTAATCGGGCGAGTTTCTGATTTCAGATGCACCAGGAATTTCTCGAGTTCGTCAATCCGCTCGCGAGATATGGGAGTTTGAAGTTAAGGAATGGTTGAGAAACCATAAAAATTTTTGCAAGTCTGATACTCGAAACCAGTAACTGGAATGGCCTAGGGGAAAAGTACACACACCACTGTAATCGGGCGAGTTTCTACTTTCAGATGCAACAGGAATTTTTCGAGTTCGTCATTCCGTTCGCGACATATGGGAGTATGCAGTTAAGGAATGATTGACAATCCATCAAAATTTTCGCAAATCTGATACTCGAAACCAATAACTGGAATGGCCTAGGGGAAAAGTACACACACAGTTGTAATCGGGCGAGTTTCTACTTTCAGATGCAACAGGAATTTCTCGAGTTCGTCAATCCGTTCGCGAGATATGGGAGTATGAAGTTAAGGAATGGTTGACAAACCATCAAAATTTTCGCAAATCTGATACTCGAAACCAATAACTGGAATGGCCTTGGGGAAAAGTACACACACCATTGTAATCGGGCCAGTTTCTACTTTCAGATGCAACTGGAATTTCTGGAGTTCGTCAATCCGTTCGCGAGAAATGGGAGTATGAAGTTAAGGAATGTTTGACAAACCATCAAAATTTTCGCAAATCTGATACTCGAAACCAATAACTGGAATGGCCTAGGGGAAAAAAGTGCACATATCGTTGTAATGGGGCGAGTTTCTACTTTCAGATGCAACAGGAATTTCCCGATTTCCTTAATCCGTTCACGAGATATGGGAGTTTGAAGTTAAGGAATGGTTGAGAAACCATCAAAGTTTTCGCAAGTCTGATACTCGAAAACATTAACTACTATGGCCTAGGGCAAAAATACACATACCGTTGTAATCGGGCGAGTTTCTGCTTTCAGATGCAACAGGTATTTCTCGAGTTCGTCAATCCATTCGTGAGATATGCGAGTTTGAAACTGAGGAATGGTTGAGAAACCATCAAAATTTTCGCAAGTCTGATAGTCGAAACCAATAACTACAATGGCCTAGGGGAAATATTCACATACCGTTGTAATCGGGCGTGCTTCTGCTTTCAGATACAACAGGAATTTCTCGAGTTCGTCAATCCGCTCGCGAGATATGGGAGTTTGAAATTAAGGAATGGTTGAGAAACCATAAAAATTTTTGCATGTCTGATACTCGAAACCAATAACTGGAATGGCCTAGGGGAAAAGTACACATACCGTTGTAATGGGGCGAGTTTCTACTTTCAGATGCAACAGGAATTTCTCGATTTCCTCAATCCGTTCTCGAGATTTGGGAGCTTGAAGTTAAGGAATGGATGAGAAACCATCAAAGTTTTCGCAAGTCTGATACTCGAAAACATTAACTACTATGGCCTAGGGCAAAAATACACATACCGTTGTAATCGGGCGAGTTTCTGCTTTCAGATGCAACAGAAATTTCTCTTGTTCGTCAATCCGTTCGCGAGATATGGGAGTTTGAAGTTAAGGAATGGTTGAGAAACCATCAAAATTTTCGGAATCTGATACTCGGAACCATTAACTACTATGGTCTAGGGCAAAAATACACATACCGCTTTAATCGGGCGAGTTTCTGCTTTCAGATGCAACAGGAATTTCTCGAGTTCGTCAATCCGTTCGCGAGATATGGGGGTTTGAAGTTAAGGAAAGGTTGAGAAACCATCAAAATTTTCGGAATCTGATGCTCGGAACCAATAACTACTATGGCCTAGGGCAAAAATACACATACCGTTGTAATCGGGCGAGTTGCTACTTTCAGATGCAACAGGAATTTTTCGATTTCCTCAATCCGTTCACGAGATATGGGGGATTCAAGTTAAGGAAAGCTTGAGAAACCATCAAAATTTTTGGAATCTGATACTCGAAACCAATAACTACTATGGTCTAGGGCAAAAATACACATACCGTTGTAATCGGGCGAGTTTCTGCTTTCAGATGCACCAGGAATTTCTCGAGTTCGTCAATCCGCTCGCGAGATATGGGAGTTTGAATTTAAGGAATGGTTGAGGAACCATAAAAATTTTTGCAAGTCTGATACTCGAAACCAGTAACTGGAATGGCCTAGGGGAACAGTACACACACCACTGTAATCGGGCGAGTTTCTACTTTCAGATGCAACAGGAATTTTTCGAGTTCGTCAATCCGTTCGCGACATATGGGAGTATGAAGTTGAGGAATGATTGACAATCCATCAAAATATTCGCAAATCTGATACTCGAAACCAGTAACTGGAATGGCCTAGGGGAAAAGTACACACACCACTGTAATCGGGCGAGTTTCTACTTTCAGATGCAACAGGAATTTTTCGAGTTCGTCATTCCGTTCGCGACATATGGGAGTATGCAGTTAAGGAATGATTGACAATCCATCAAAATTTTCGCAAATCTGATACTCGAAACCAATAACTGGAATGGCCTAGGGGAAAAGTACACAAACAGTTGTAATCGGGCGAGTTTCTACTTTCAGATGCAACAGGAATTTCTCGAGTTCGTCAATCCGTTCGCGAGATATGGGAGTATGAAGTTAAGGAATGGTTGACAAACCATCAAAATTTTCGCAAATCTGATACTCGAAACCAATAACTGGAATGGCCTAGGGGAAAAGTACACACACCATTGTAATCGGGCGAGTTTCTACTTTCAGATGCAATAGGAATTTCTCGAGTTCGTCAATCCGTTCGCGAGATATGGGAGTATGAAATTAAGGAATGGTTGACAATCCATCAAAATTTTCGCAAATCTGATACTCGAAACCAATAACTGGAATGGCCTAGGGGAAAAGTACACACACCATTGTAATCGGGCCAGTTTCTACTTTCAGATGCAACTGGAATTTCTGGAGTTCGTCAATCCGTTCGCGAGAAATGGGAGTATGAAGTTAAGGATGTTTGACAAACCATCAAAATTTTCGCAAATCTGATACCCGAAACCAATAACTGGAATGGCCTAGGGGAAAAAAGTACACATATCGTTGTAATGGGGCGTGTTTCTACTTTCAGATGCAACAGGAATTTCCCGATTTCCTTAATCCGTTGGCGAGATATGGGGGTTTGAAGTTAAGGAAAGCTTGAGAAACCATCAAAATTTTCGGAATCTGATACTCGAAACCAATAACTACTATGGTCTAGGGCAAAAATACACATACCGTTGTAATCGGGCGAGTTTCTGCTTTCAGATGCACCAGGAATTTCTGGAGTTCGTCAATCCGTTCGCGAGAAATGGGAGTATGAAGTTAAGGAATGTTTGACAAACCATCAAAATTTTCGCAAATCTGATACCCGAAACCAATAACTGGAATGGCCTAGGGGAAAAAAGTACACATATCGTTGTAATGGGGCGAGTTTCTACTTTCAGATGCAACAGGAATTTCCCGATTTCCTTAATCCGTTCGCGAGATATGGGGGTTTGAAGTTAAGGAAAGCTTGAGAAACCATCAAAATTTTCGGAATCTGATACTCGAAACCAATAACTACTATGGTCTAGGGCAAAAATACACATACCGTTGTAATCGGGCGAGTTTCTGCTTTCAGATGCACCAGGAATTTCTGGAGTTCGTCAATCCGTTCGCGAGAAATGGGAGTATGAAGTTAAGGAATGGTTGAGAAACCACCAAAATTTTCGCAAGTCTGATACTCGGAACCAATAACTACAATGGCCTAGGGGAAATAATCACATACCGTTGTAATCGGGCGAACTTCTGCTTTCAGATACAACAGGAATTTCTCGATTTCGTCAATCCGTTCGCGAGATATGGGGGTTTGAAGTTAAGGAAAGCTTGAGAAACCATCCAAATTTTCGGAATCTGATACTCGAAACCAATAACTACTATGGTCTAGGGCAAAAATACACATACCGTTGTAATCGGGCGAGTTTCTGCTTTCAGATGCACCAGGAATTTCTCGAGTTCGTCAATCCGCTCGCGAGATATGGGAGTTTGAATTTAAGGAATGGTTGAGGAACCATAAAAATTTTTGCAAGTCTGATACTCGAAACCAGTAACTGGAATGGCCTAGGGGAACAGTACACACACCACTGTAATCGGGCGAGTTTCTACTTTCAGATGCAACAGGAATTTCTCGAGTTCGTCAATCCGTTCGCGACATATGGGAGTATGAAGTTAAGGAATGATTGACAATCCATCAAAATTTTCGCAAATCTGATACTCGAAACCAATAACTGGAATTGCCTAGGGGAAAAATACAAATACAGTTGTAATCGGGCGAGTTTCTGCTTTCAGATAAAACAGGAATTTCTCGAGTTCGTCAATCCGTTCGCGATATATGGGAGTCTGAAGTTATGGAATGGTTGAGAAACCATCAAAATTTTCGCAAGTCTGATACTAGAAACCAATAACTACTATGGCCTAGGGCAAAAATACACCTTCCATTGTAAACGGGCGAGTTTATGCTTTCAGATGCCACAGGAATTTCTCGAGTACGTCAATCCGTTCGCGAGATATGGGGGTTTGAAGTTATGGAATGGTTGAGAAACCATCAAAATTTTCGCAAGTCTGATACTCGAAACCAATAACTACAATGGCCCAGGGGAAAAACACACATACCGTTGTAATTGGGAGAGTTTCTACTTTCAGATGCAAGAGGAATTTCTCGTGGTCGTCAATCCGTTCGCGAGATATGGGAGTTTGAGGTTAAGGAATGGTTAAGAAACCATCAAAATTTTCGCATGTCTTATACTCGAAACCAACAACTACTATGGCCTAGGGCAAAAATGCACATACAGTTGTAATCGGGCGAGTTTCTGCTTTCAGATGCAACAGGAAGATCTCGAGTTCGTCAATCCGTTCGCGAGACATGCGAGTTTGAAATTAAGGAATGGTTGAGAAACGATCAAAATTTTCGTAAGTCTGATACTTGAAACCAATAACTACAATGGCCCAGGGGAAAAACACACATACCGTTGTAATTGGGAGAGTTTCTACTTTCAGATGCAAGAGGAATTTCTCGTGGTCGTCAATCCGTTCGCGAGATATGGGAGTTTGAGGTTAAGGAATGGTTGAGAAACCATCAAAATTTTCGCATGTCTTATACTCGAAACCAATAACTACTATGGCCTAGGGCAAAAATGCACATACAGTTGTAATCGGGCGAGTTTCTGCTTTCAGATGCAACAGGTATTTCTCGAGTTCGTCAATCCGTTCGCGAGATATGGGAGTTTGAGGTTAAGGAATGGTTGAGAAACCATCAAAATTTTCGCAAGTCTGATACTCGAAACCTATAACTACTATGGTCTAGGGCAAAAATACACATACCGTTGAAATCGGGCGAGTTTCTGCTTTCAGATGCAACAGGAATTTCTCGAGTTCGTCAATCCGTTCGCGAGATATGCGAGTTTGAAATTAAGGAATGGTTGAGAAACGATCAAAATTTTCGTAAGTCTGATACTTGAAACCAATAACTACAATGGCCTAGGGGAAAAATTCACATACCGTTGTAATCGGGCGAGTTTCTACTTTCAGATGCAATCGGAATTTCTGGAGTTCGTCAATCCGCTCGCGAGGTATGGGAATTTGAAGATGAGGAATGGTCGAGAAACCATCAAAATTTTCGCAAATCTGATACTCGAAACCAATAACTGGAATGGCCTAGGGGAAATGTACACATACCGTTGAAATCGGGCGAGTTTCTGCTTTCAGATGCAATCGGAATTTCTCGAGTTCGTCAATCCGTTCGCGAGATATGCGAGTTTGAAATTAAGGAATGGTTGAGAAACGATCAAAATTTTCGTAAGTCTGATACTCGAAACCAATAACTACAATGGCCCAGGGGAAAAACACACATACCGTTGTAATTGGGAGAGTTTCTACATTCAGATGCAAGAGGAATTTCTCGTGGTCGTCAATCCGTTCGCGAGATATGGGAGTTTGAGGTTAAGGAATGGTTGAGAAACCATCAAAATTTTCGCATGTCTTATACTCGAAACCAATAACTACTATGGCCTAGGGCAAAAATGCACATACAGTTGTAATCGGGCGAGTTTCTGCTTTCAGATGCAACAGGAATTTCTCGAGTTCGTCAATCCGTTCGCGATATATGGGAGTCTGAAGTTATGGAATGGTTGAGAAACCATCAAAATTTTCGCAAGTCTGATACTAGAAACCAATAACTACTATGGCCTAGGGCAAAAATACACCTTCCATTGTAAACGGGCGAGTTTAAGCTTTCAGATGCAACAGGAATTTCTCGAGTACGTCAATCCGTTCGCGAGATATGGGGGTTTGAAGTTATGGAATGGTTGAGAAACCATCAAAATTTTCGCAAGTCTGATACTCGATACCAACAACTACAATGGCCCAGGGGAAAAACACACATACCGTTGTAATTGGGAGAGTTTCTACTTTCAGATGCAAGAGGAATTTCTCGTGGTCGTCAATCCGTTCGCGAGATATGGGAGTTTGAGGTTAAGGAATGGTTGAGAAACCATCAAAATTTTCGCATGTCTTATACTCGAAACCAATAACTACTATGGCCTACGGCAAAAATACACATACAGTTGTAATCGGGCGAGTTTCTGCTTTCAGACGCAACAGGAATTTCTCGTGGTCGTCAATCCGTTCGCGAGATATGGGAGTTTGAGGTTAAGGAATGGTTGAGAAACCATCAAAATTTTCGCAAGTCTGATACTCGAAACCAATAACTACAATGGCCCAGGGGAAAAACACACATACCGTTGTAATTGGGAGAGTTTCTACTTTCAGATGCAAGAGGAATTTCTCGAGTTTGTCAATCCGTTCGCGAGATATGGGAGTTTGACGTTAAGGAATGCTTGAGCAACCATCAAAATTTTCGAAAGTCTGATACTCGAAACCAATAACTACAAAGGCCTAGGGGAAAAATACACATACCGTTGTAATCGTGCGAGTTTCTACTTTCACATGCAAAAGGAATTTCTCGAGTTCGTCAATCCGTTCGCGAGAAATGGGAGATTGAAGTATAGGAATGGTTTAGGAACGATCAAAATTTTCGCAAGTCTGATACTCGAAACCAATAACTACAAAGGCCTACGGGGAAAATACACATACCTTTGTAATCGGGCGAGTTTCTACTTTCAGATGCAACAGGAATTTCTCGAGTTCGTCAATCCGTTCGCGAGATATGGGAGTATGAAGTTAAGGAATGGTTGACAAACCATCAAAATTTTCGCAAATCTGATACTCGAAACCAATAACTGGAATGGCCTAGGGGAAAAGTACACACACCATTGTAATCGGGCGAGTTTCTACTTTCAGATGCAACAGGAATTTCTCGAGTTCGTCAATCCGTTCGCGAGATATGGGAGTATGAAATTAAGGAATGGTTGACAATCCATCAAAATTTTCGCAAATCTGATACTCGAAACCAATAACTGGAATGGCCTTGGGGAAAAGTACACACACCATTGTAATCGGGCCAGTTTCTACTTTCAGATGCAACTGGAATTTCTGGAGTTCGTCAATCCGTTCGCGAGAAATGGGAGTATGAAGTTAAGGAATGTTTGACAAACCATCAAAATTTTCGCAAATCTGATACTCGAAACCAATAACTGGAATGGCCAAGGGGAAAAAAGTGCACATATCGTTGTAATGGGGCGAGTTTCTACTTTCAGATGCAACAGGAATTTCCCGATTTCCTTAATCCGTTCACGAGATATGGGAGTTTGAAGTTAAGGAATGGTTGAGAAACCATCAAAGTTTTCGCAAGTCTGATACTCGAAAACATTAACTACTATGGCCTAGGGCAAAAATACACATACCGTTGTAATCGGGCGAGTTTCTGCTTTCAGATGCAACAGGTATTTCTCGAGTTCGTCAATCCATTCGTGAGATATGCGAGTTTGAAACTGAGGAATGGTTGAGAAACCATCAAAATTTTCGCAAGTCTGATAGTCGAAACCAATAACTACAATGGCCTAGGGGAAATATTCACATACCGTTGTAATCGGGCGTGCTTCTGCTTTCAGATACAACAGGAATTTCTCGAGTTCGTCAATCCGCTCGCGAGATATGGGAGTTTGAAATTAAGGAATGGTTGAGAAACCATAAAAATCTTTGCATGTCTGATACTCGAAACCAATAACTGGAATGGCCTAGGGGAAAAGTACACATACCGTTGTAATGGGGCGAGTTTCTACTTTCAGATGCAACAGGAATTTCTCGATTTCCTCAATCCGTTCACGAGATTTGGGAGCTTGAAGTTAAGGAATGGATGAGAAACCATCAAAGTTTTCGGAATCTGATACTCGGAACCATTAACTACTATGGTCTAGGGCAAAAATACACATACAGTTGTAATCGGGCGAGTTTCTGCTTTCAGACGCAACAGGAATTTCTCGTGGTCGTCAATCCGTTCGCGAGATATGGGAGTTTGAGGTTAAGGAATGGTTGAGAAACCATCAAAATTTTCGCAAGTCTGATACTCGAAACCAATAACTACAATGGCCCAGGGGAAAAACACACATACCGTTGTAATTGGGAGAGTTTCTACTTTCAGATGCAAGAGGAATTTCTCGAGTTTGTCAATCCGTTCGCGAGATATGGGAGTTTGACGTTAAGGAATGCTTGAGCAACCATCAAAATTTTCGAAAGTCTGATACTCGAAACCAATAACTACAAAGGCCTAGGGGAAAAATACACATACCGTTGTAATCGTGCGAGTTTCTACTTTCACATGCAAAAGGAATTTCTCGAGTTCGTCAATCCGTTCGCGAGAAATGGGAGATTGAAGTATAGGAATGGTTTAGGAACGATCAAAATTTTCGCAAGTCTGATACTCGAAACCAATAACTACAAAGGCCTACGGGGAAAATACACATACCTTTGTAATCGGGCGAGTTTCTACTTTCAGATGCAACAGGAATTTCTCGAGTTCGTCAATCCGTTCGCGAGATATGGGAGTATGAAGTTAAGGAATGGTTGACAAACCATCAAAATTTTCGCAAATCTGATACTCGAAACCAATAACTGGAATGGCCTAGGGGAAAAGTACACACACCATTGTAATCGGGCGAGTTTCTACTTTCAGATGCAACAGGAATTTCTCGAGTTCGTCAATCCGTTCGCGAGATATGGGAGTATGAAATTAAGGAATGGTTGACAATCCATCAAAATTTTCGCAAATCTGATACTCGAAACCAATAACTGGAATGGCCTTGGGGAAAAGTACACACACCATTGTAATCGGGCCAGTTTCTACTTTCAGATGCAACTGGAATTTCTGGAGTTCGTCAATCCGTTCGCGAGAAATGGGAGTATGAAGTTAAGGAATGTTTGACAAACCATCAAAATTTTCGCAAATCTGATACTCGAAACCAATAACTGGAATGGCCTAGGGGAAAAAAGTGCACATATCGTTGTAATGGGGCGAGTTTCTACTTTCAGATGCAACAGGAATTTCCCGATTTCCTTAATCCGTTCACGAGATATGGGAGTTTGAAGTTAAGGAATGGTTGAGAAACCATCAAAGTTTTCGCAAGTCTGATACTCGAAAACATTAACTACTATGGCCTAGGGCAAAAATACACATACCGTTGTAATCGGGCGAGTTTCTGCTTTCAGATGCAACAGGTATTTCTCGAGTTCGTCAATCCATTCGTGAGATATGCGAGTTTGAAACTGAGGAATGGTTGAGAAACCATCAAAATTTTCGCAAGTCTGATAGTCGAAACCAATAACTACAATGGCCTAGGGGAAATATTCACATACCGTTGTAATCGGGCGTGCTTCTGCTTTCAGATACAACAGGAATTTCTCGAGTTCGTCAATCCGCTCGCGAGATATGGGAGTTTGAAATTAAGGAATGGTTGAGAAACCATAAAAATCTTTGCATGTCTGATACTCGAAACCAATAACTGGAATGGCCTAGGGGAAAAGTACACATACCGTTGTAATGGGGCGAGTTTCTACTTTCAGATGCAACAGGAATTTCTCGATTTCCTCAATCCGTTCACGAGATTTGGGAGCTTGAAGTTAAGGAATGGATGAGAAACCATCAAAGTTTTCGGAATCTGATACTCGGAACCATTAACTACTATGGTCTAGGGCAAAAATACACATACCGCTTTAATCGGGCGAGTTTCTGCTTTCAGATGCAACAGGAATTTCTCGAGTTCGTCAATCCGTTCGCGAGATATGGGGGTTTGAAGTTAAGGAAAGGTTGAGAAACCATCAAAATTTTCGGAATCTGATGCTCGGAACCAATAATTACTATGGCCTAGGGCAAAAATACACATACCGTTGTAATCGGGCGAGTTGCTACTTTCAGATGCAACAGGAATTTTTCGATTTCCTCAATCCGTTCACGAGATATGGGGGTTTCAAGTTAAGGAAAGCTTGAGAAACCATCAAAATTTTTGGAATCTGATACTCGAAACCAATAACTACTATGGTCTAGGGCAAAAATACACATACCGTTGTAATCGGGCGAGTTTCTGCTTTCAGATGCACCAGGAATTTCTCGAGTTCGTCAATCCGCTCGCGAGATATGGGAGTTTGAATTTAAGGAATGGTTGAGGAACCATAAAAATTTTTGCAAGTCTGATACTCGAAACCAGTAACTGGAATGGCCTAGGGGAACAGTACACACACCACTGTAATCGGGCGAGTTTCTACTTTCAGATGCAACAGGAATTTTTCGAGTTCGTCAATCCGTTCGCGACATATGGGAGTATGAAGTTAAGGAATGATTGACAATCCATCAAAATTTTCGCAAATCTGATACTCGAAACCAATAACTGGAATGGCCTAGGGGAAAAGTACACACACAGTTGTAACCGGGCGAGTTTCTACTTTCAGATGCAACAGGAATTTCTCGAGTTCGTCAATCCGTTCGCGAGATATGGGAGTATGAAGTTAAGGAATGGTTGACAAACCATCAAAATTTTCGCAAATCTGATAATCGAAACCAATAACTGGAATGGCCTAGGGGAAAAGTACACACACCATTGTAATCGGGCGAGCTTCTACTTTCAGATGCAACAGGAATTTCTCGAGTTGGTCAATCCGTTCGCGAAATATGGGAGTATGAAGTTAAGGAATGGTTGACAATCCATCAAAATTTTTGCAAGTCTGATACTCGAAACCAGTAACTGGAATGGCCTAGGGGAAAAGTACACACACCACTGTAATCGGGCGAGTTTCTACTTTCAGATGCAACAGGAATTTTTCGAGTTCGTCATTCCGTTCGCGACATATGGGAGTATGCAGTTAAGGAATGATTGACAATCCATCAAAATTTTCGCAAATCTGATACTCGAAACCAATAACTGGAATGGCCTAGGGGAAAAGTACACACACAGTTGTAATCGGGCGAGTTTCTACTTTCAGGTGCAACAGGAATTTCTCGAGTTCGTCAATCCGTTCGCGAGATATGGGAGTATGAAGTTAAGGAATGGTTGACAAACCATCAAAATTTTCGCAAATCTGATACTCGAAACCAATAACTGGAATGGCCTAGGGGAAAAGTACACACACCATTGTAATCGGGCGAGTTTCTACTTTCAGATGCAATAGGAATTTCTCGAGTTCGTCAATCCGTTCGCGAGATATGGGAGTATGAAATTAAGGAATGGTTGACAATCCATCAAAATTTTCGCAAATCTGATACTCGAAACCAATAACTGGAATGGCCTAGGGGAAAAGTACACACACCATTGTAATCGGGCCAGTTTCTACTTTCAGATGCAACTGGAATTTCTGGAGTTCGTCAATCCGTTCGCGAGAAATGGGAGTATGAAGTTAAGGAATGTTTGACAAACCATCAAAATTTTCGCAAATCTGATACCCGAAACCAATAACTGGAATGGCCTAGGGGAAAAAAGTACACATATCGTTGTAATGGGGCGTGTTTCTACTTTCAGATGCAACAGGAATTTCCCGATTTCCTTAATCCGTTGGCGAGATATGGGGGTTTGAAGTTAAGGAAAGCTTGAGAAACCATCAAAATTTTCGGAATCTGATACTCGAAACCAATAACTACTATGGTCTAGGGCAAAAATACACATACCGTTGTAATCGGGCGAGTTTCTGCTTTCAGATGCACCAGGAATTTCTGGAGTTCGTCAATCCGTTCGCGAGAAATGGGAGTATGAAGTTAAGGAATGTTTGACAAACCATCAAAATTTTCGCAAATCTGATACCCGAAACCAATAACTGGAATGGCCTAGGGGAAAAAAGTACACATATCGTTGTAATGGGGCGAGTTTCTACTTTCAGATGCAACAGGAATTTCCCGATTTCCTTAATCCGTTCGCGAGATATGGGGGTTTGAAGTTAAGGAAAGCTTGAGAAACCATCAAAATTTTCGGAATCTGATACTCGAAACCAATAACTACTATGGTCTAGGGCAAAAATACACATACCGTTGTAATCGGGCGAGTTTCTGCTTTCAGATGCACCAGGAATTTCTGGAGTTCGTCAATCCGTTCGCGAGAAATGGGAGTATGAAGTTAAGGAATGTTTGACAAACCATCAAAATTTTCGCAAATCTGATACTCGGAACCAATAACTACAATGGCCTAGGGGAAATAATCACATACCGTTGTAATCGGGCGAACTTCTGCTTTCAGATACAACAGGAATTTCTCGATTTCGTCAATCCGTTCGCGAGATATGGGGGTTTGAAGTTAAGGAAAGCTTGAGAAACCATCCAAATTTTAGGAATCTGATACTCGAAACCAATAACTACTATGGTCTAGGGCAAAAATACACATACCGTTGTAATCGGGGGAGTTTCTGCTTTCAGATGCACCAGGAATTTCTCGAGTTCGTCAATCCGCTCGCGAGATATGGGAGTTTGAATTTAAGGAATGGTTGAGGAACCATAAAAATTTTTGCAAGTCTGATACTCGAAACCAATAACTGGAATGGCCTAGGGGAAAAGTACACACACCATTGTAATCGGGCCAGTTTCTACTTTCAGATGCAACTGGAATTTCTGGAGTTCGTCAATCCGTTCGCGAGAAATGGGAGTATGAAGTTAAGGAATGTTTGACAAACCATCAAAATTTTCGCAAATCTGATACTCGGAACCAATAACTACAATGGCCTAGGGGAAATAATCACATACCGTTGTAATCGGGCGAACTTCTGCTTTCAGATACAACAGGAATTTCTCGATTTCGTCAATCCGTTCGCGAGATATGGGGGTTTGAAGTTAAGGAAAGCTTGAGAAACCATCCAAATTTTCGGAATCTGATACTCGAAACCAATAACTACTATGGTCTAGGGCAAAAATACATATACCGTTGTAATCGGGCGAGTTTCTGCTTTCAGATGCACCAGGAATTTCTCGAGTTCGTCAATCCGCTCGCGAGATATGGGAGTTTGAATTTAAGGAATGGTTGAGGAACCATAAAAATTTTTGCAAGTCTGATACTCGAAACCAGTAACTGGAATGGCCTAGGGGAACAGTACACACATCACTGTAATCGGGCGAGTTTCTACTTTCAGATGCAACAGGAATTTCTCGAGTTCGTCAATCCGTTCGCGACATATGGGAGTATGAAGTTAAGGAATGATTGACAATCCATCAAAATTTTCGCAAATCTGATACTCGAAACCAATAACTGGAATTGCCTAGGGGAAAAATACAAATACAGTTGTAATCGGGCGAGTTTCTGCTTTCAGATAAAACAGGAATTTCTCGAGTTCGTCAATCCGTTCGCGATATATGGGAGTCTGAAGTTATGGAATGGTTGAGAAACCATCAAAATTTTCGCAAGTCTGATACTAGAAACCAATAACTACTATGGCCTAGGGCAAAAATACACCTTCCATTGTAAACGGGCGAGTTTATGCTTTCAGATGCAACAGGAATTTCTCGAGTACGTCAATCCGTTCGCGAGATATGGGGGTTTGAAGTTATGGAATGGTTGAGAAACCATCAAAATTTTCGCAAGTCTGATACTCGAAACCAATAACTACAATGGCCCAGGGGAAAAACACACATACCGTTGTAATTGGGAGAGTTTCTACTTTCAGATGCAAGAGGAATTTCTCGTGGTCGTCAATCCGTTCGCGAGATATGGGAGTTTGAGGTTAAGGAATGGTTAAGAAACCATCAAAATTTTCGCATGTCTTATACTCGAAACCAACAACTACTATGGCCTAGGGCAAAAATGCACATACAGTTGTAATCGGGCGAGTTTCTGCTTTCAGATGCAACAGGAATTTCTCGGGTTCGTCAATCCGTTCGCGATATATTGGAGTTTGAAGTTATGGAATGGTTGAGAAACCTTCAAAATTTTCGCAAGTCTGATACTAGAAACCAATAACTACTATGGCCTAGGGCAAAAATACACATACCGTTGAAATCGGGCGAGTTTCCACTTTCAGATGCAACAGGAATTTCTCCAGTTCGTCAACCCGTTCGCGAGATATGGGAGTTTGAAGATACGGAATGGTTGAGAAACCATCAAAATTTTCGCAAGTCTGATACTCGAAACCTATAACTACTATGGTCTAGGGCAAAAATACACATACCGTTGAAATCGGGCGAGTTTCTGCTTTCAGATGCAACAGGAATTTCTCGAGTTCGTCAATCCGTTCGCGAGATATGCGAGTTTGAAATTAAGGAATGGTTGAGAAACGATCAAAATTTTCGTAAGTCTGATACTTGAAACCAATAACTACAATGGCCTAGGGGAAAAATTCACATACCGTTGTAATCGGGCGAGTTTCTACTTTCAGATGCAATCGGAATTTCTGGAGTTCGTCAATCCGCTCGCGAGGTATGGGAATTTGAAGATAAGGAATGGTCGAGAAACCATCAAAATTTTCGCAAATCTGATACTCGAAACCAATAACTGGAATGGCCTAGGGGAAAAGTACACATACCGTTGAAATCGGGCGAGTTTCTGCTTTCAGATGCAATCGGAATTTCTGGAGTTCGTCAATCCGTTCGCGAGATATGCGAGTTTGAAATTAAGGAATGGTTGAGAAAAGATCAAAATTTTCGTAAGTCTGATACTCGAAACCAATAACTACAATGGCCCAGGGGAAAAACACACATACCGTTGTAATTGGGAGAGTTTCTACTTTCAGATGCAAGAGGAATTTCTCGTGGTCGTCAATCCGTTCGCGAGATATGGGAGTTTGAGGTTAAGGAATGGTTGAGAAACCATCAAAATTTGCGCATGTCTTATACTCGAAACCAATAACTACTGTGGCCTAGGGCAAAAATGCACATACAGTTGTAATCGGGCGAGTTTCTGCTTTCAGATGCAACAGGAATTTCTCGAGTTCGTCAATCCGTTCGCGATATATGGGAGTCTGAAGTTATGGAATGGTTGAGAAACCATCAAAATTTTCGCAAGTCTGATACTAGAAACCAATAACTACTATGGCCTAGGGCAAAAATACACCTTCCATTGTAAACGGGCGAGTTTAAGCTTTCAGATGCAACAGGAATTTCTCGAGTACGTCAATCCGTTCGCGAGATATGGGGGTTTGAAGTTATGGAATGGTTGAGAAACCATCAAAATTTTCGCAAGTCTGATACTCGAAACCAACAACTACAATGGCCCAGAAGAAAAACACACATACCGTTGTAATTGGGAGAGTTTCTACTTTCAGATGCAAGAGGAATTTCTCGTGGTCGTCAATCCGTTCGCGAGATATGGGAGTTTGAGGTTAAGGAATGGTTGAGAAACCATCAAAATTTTCGCAAGTCTGATACTCGAAACCTATAACTACTATGGTCTAGGGCAAAAATACACATACCGTTGAAATCGGGCGAGTTTCTGCTTTCAGATGCAACAGGAATTTCTCGAGTTCGTCAATCCGTTCGCGAGATATGCGAGTTTGAAATTAAGGAATGGTTGAGAAACGATCAAAATTTTCGTAAGTCTGATACTTGAAACCAATAACTACAATGGCCTAGGGGAAAAATTCACATACCGTTGTAATCGGGCGAGTTTCTACTTTCAGATGCAATCGGAATTTCTGGAGTTCGTCAATCCGCTCGCGAGGTATGGGAATTTGAAGATGAGGAATGGTCGAGAAACCATCAAAATTTTCGCAAATCTGATACTCGAAACCAATAACTGGAATGGCCTAGGGGAAATGTACACATACCGTTGAAATCGGGCGAGTTTCTGCTTTCAGATGCAATCGGAATTTCTCGAGTTCGTCAATCCGTTCGCGAGATATGCGAGTTTGAAATTAAGGAATGGTTGAGAAACGATCAAAATTTTCGTAAGTCTGATACTCGAAACCAATAACTACAATGGCCCAGGGGAAAAACACACATACCGTTGTAATTGGGAGAGTTTCTACTTTCAGATGCAAGAGGAATTTCTCGTGGTCGTCAATCCGTTCGCGAGATATGGGAGTTTGAGGTTAAGGAATGGTTGAGAAACCATCAAAATTTTCGCATGTCTTATACTCGAAACCAATAACTACTATGGCCTAGGGCAAAAATGCACATACAGTTGTAATCGGGCGAGTTTCTGCTTTCAGATGCAACAGGAATTTCTCGAGTTCGTCAATCCGTTCGCGATATATGGGAGTCTGAAGTTATGGAATGGTTGAGAAACCATCAAAATTTTCGCAAGTCTGATACTAGAAACCAATAACTACTATGGCCTAGGGCAAAAATACACCTTCCATTGTAAACGGGCGAGTTTAAGCTTTCAGATGCAACAGGAATTTCTCGAGTACGTCAATCCGTTCGCGAGATATGGGGGTTTGAAGTTATGGAATGGTTGAGAAACCATCAAAATTTTCGCAAGTCTGATACTCGATACCAACAACTACAATGGCCCAGGGGAAAAACACACATACCGTTGTAATTGGGAGAGTTTCTACTTTCAGATGCAAGAGGAATTTCTCGTGGTCGTCAATCCGTTCGCGAGATATGGGAGTTTGAGGTTAAGGAATGGTTGAGAAACCATCAAAATTTTCGCATGTCTTATACTCGAAACCAATAACTACTATGGCCTACGGCAAAAATACACATACAGTTGTAATCGGGCGAGTTTCTGCTTTCAGACGCAACAGGAATTTCTCGTGGTCGTCAATCCGTTCGCGAGATATGGGAGTTTGAGGTTAAGGAATGGTTGAGAAACCATCAAAATTTTCGCAAGTCTGATACTCGAAACCAATAACTACAATGGCCCAGGGGAAAAACACACATACCGTTGTAATTGGGAGAGTTTCTACTTTCAGATGCAAGAGGAATTTCTCGAGTTTGTCAATCCGTTCGCGAGATATGGGAGTTTGACGTTAAGGAATGCTTGAGCAACCATCAAAATTTTCGAAAGTCTGATACTCGAAACCAATAACTACAAAGGCCTAGGGGAAAAATACACATACCGTTGTAATCGTGCGAGTTTCTACTTTCACATGCAAAAGGAATTTCTCGAGTTCGTCAATCCGTTCGCGAGAAATGGGAGATTGAAGTATAGGAATGGTTTAGGAACGATCAAAATTTTCGCAAGTCTGATACTCGAAACCAATAACTACAAAGGCCTACGGGGAAAATACACATACCTTTGTAATCGGGCGAGTTTCCACTTTCAGATGCAACAGGAATTTCTCGAGTTCGTCAATCCGTTCGCGAGATATGGGAGTTTGAAGTTAAGGAATGGTTGAGAAACCATCAATATTTTCGCAATTCTGATGCTAGAAACGAATAACTGGAATGGCCTAGGGGAGAAGTACACACACCATTGTAATCGTGCGAGTTTCTACTTTCACATGCAAAAGGAATTTCTCGAGTTCGTCAATCCGTTCGCGAGAAATGGGAGATTGAAGTATAGGAATGGTTTAGGAACGATCAAAATTTTCGCAAGTCTGATACTCGAAACCAATAACTACAAAGGCCTACGGGGAAAATACACATACCTTTGTAATCGGGCGAGTTTCCACTTTCAGATGCAACAGGAATTTCTCGAGTTCGTCAATCCGTTCGCGAGATATGGGAGTTTGAAGTTAAGGAATGGTTGAGAAACCATCAATATTTTCGCAATTCTGATGCTAGAAACGAATAACTGGAATGGCCTAGGGGAGAAGTACACACACCATTGTAATCGGGAGAGTTTCTACTTTCAGATGCAACAGGAATTTCTCGAGTTCGTCAATCCGTTCGCGAGATATGGGAGTTTGAAGTTAAGGAATGGTTGAGAAACCATCAAAATTTTCGCAGGTCTTATACTCGAAACCAATAACTACAAAGGCCTAGGGGGAAAACACACATATCTTTGAAATCGGGCGTGTTTCTACTTTCAGGTGCAACAGGAATTTCTCGAGTTCGTCAATCCGTTCGCGAGATATGGGAGTTTGAAGTTAAGGAATGGTTGAGAAACCATCACAATTTTCGCAAGTCTGATACTCGAAACCAATAACTACAATGGCCCAGGGGAAAAACACACATACCGTTGTAATCGGGCGAGTTTCTACTTTCACATGCAAGAGGAATTTCTCGAGTTCGTCAATCCGTTCGCGAGAAATGGGAGATTGAAGTATAGGAATGGTTGAGGAACGATCAAAATTTTCGCAAGTCTGATACTCGAAACCAATAACTACAAAGGCCTACGGGGAAAATGCACATACCTTTGTAATCGGGCGAGTTTCCACTTTCAGATGCAACAGGAATTTCTCGAGTTCGTCAATCCGTTCGCGAGATATGGGAGTTTGATGTTAAGGAATGGTTGAGAAACCATCAAAATATTCGCTGGTCTGATACTCGAAACCAATGACTACAATGGCCCAGGGGAAAAACACACATACCGTTGTAATTGGGAGAGCTTCTACTTTCAGATGCAACAGGAATTTCTCGAGTTCGTCAATCCGTTCGCGAGATATGGGAGTTTGAAGTTAAGGAATGCTTGAGAAACCATCAAAATTTTCGAAAGTCTGATACTCGAAACCAATAACTACAAAGGCCTAGGGGAAAAATACACATACCGTTGTAATCGGGCGAGTTTCTACTTTCTCATGCAACAGGAATTTCTCGAGTTCGTCAATCCGTTCGCGAGATATGGAAGTGTGAAGTTACAGAATGTTTGAGAAACCATCAAAATTTTCGCAAGTCTGATAATCGAAACCAATAGCTGGAATGGCCTAGGGGAAAGATACACACACCATTGTACTCGGGCGAGATTCTACTTTCAGGTGCAACTGGAATTTCTCGAGTTCGTCAATCCGTTCGCGAGATATGGGAGTTTGAAGTTGAGGAGTGGTTGTGAAACCATCAAAATTTTCGCTGGTCTGATACTCGAAACCAATAACTGGAATGGCCTAGGGGAAAAGTACATACCCCATTGTAATCGGGCGGGTTTCTACTTTCAGATGCAACAGAAATTTCTCGAGTTCGTCAATCCGTTCGCGAGATATGGGAGTTTGAAATTATGGAATGATTGAGAAACCATCAAAATTTTCGCTGGTCTGATACTCGAAACCAATAACTGGAATGGCCTAGGGGAAAAGTACAGACACCATTGTAATCGGGCGAGTTTCTACTTTCAGATGCAACAGGAATTTCTCGAGTTCGTCAATCCGTTCGCGAGATATGGGAGTTTGAATTTATGGAATGGTTGTGCAACCATCAAAATTTTCGCACGTCTGATACTCGAAACCAATAACTGGAATGGCCTAGGGGAAAAGTACACATACCATTGCAATCGTGCGAGTTTCTACTTTCAGGTGCAACTGGAATTTCTCGAGTTCGTCAATCCGTTCGCGAGATATGGGAGTTTGAATTTAAGGAATGGTTGAGCAACCATCAAAATTTTCGCTGGTCTGATACTCGAAACCAATAGCTGGAATGGCCTAGGGGAAAGATACACACACCATTGTACTCGGGCGAGTTTCTACTTTCAGGTGCAACTGGAATTTCTCGAGTTCGTCAATCCGTTCGCGAGATATGGGAGTTTGAAGTTGAGGAGTGGTTGTGAAACCATCAAAATTTTCGCTGGTCTGATACTCGAAACCAATAACTGGAATGGCCTAGGGGAAAAGTACATACCCCATTGTAATCGGGCGGGTTTCTACTTTCAGATGCAACAGAAATTTCTCGAGTTCGTCAATCCGTTCGCGAGATATGGGAGTTTGAAATTATGGAATGATTGAGAAACCATCAAAATTTTCGCTGGTCTGATACTCGAAACCAATAACTGGAATGGCCTAGGGGAAAAGTACAGACACCATTGTAATCGGGCGAGTTTCTACTTTCAGATGCAACAGGAATTTCTCGAGTTCGTCAATCCGTTCGCGAGATATGGGAGTTTGAATTTAAGGAATGGTTGAGCAACCATCAAAATTTTCGCATGTCTGATGCTCGAAACCAATAACTGGAATGACCTAGGGGGAAAGTACACACACCATTGTAATCGGGCGAGTTTCTGCTTCCAGGTGCAACAGGAATTTCTCTAGTTCGTCAATCCGTTCGCGAGATATGGGAGTTTGAAATTATGGAATTATTGAGAAACCATCAAAATTTTCGCTGGTCTGATACTCGAAACCAATAACTGGAATTGCCTAGGGGAAAAGTACAGACACCATTGTAATCGGGCGAGTTTCTACTTTCAGATGCAACAGGAATTTCTCGAGTTCGTCAATCCGTTCGCGAGATATGGGAGTTTGAAATTATGGAATGATTGAGAAACCATCAAAATTTTCGCTGGTCTGATACTCGAAACCAATAACTGGAATGGCCTAGGGGAAAAGTACATACACCATTGTAATCGGGCGGGTTTGTACTTTCAGATGCAACAGAAATTTCTCGAGTTCGTCAATCCGTTCGCGAGATATGGGAGTTTGAAATTATGGAATGATTGAGAAACCATCAAAATTTTCGCTGGTCTGATACTCGAAACCAATAACTGGAATGGCCTAGGGGAGAAGTACAGACACCATTGTAATCGGGCGAGTTTCTACTTTCAGATGCAACAGGAATTTCTCGAGTTCGTCAATCCGTTCGCGAGATATGGGAGTTTGAATTTAAGGAATGGTTGAGCAACCATCAAAATTTTCGCACGTCTGATGCTCGAAACCAATAACTGGAATGACCTAGGGGGAAAGTACACACACCATTGTAATCGGGCGAGTTTCTGCTTCCAGGTGCAACAGGAATTTCTCGAGTTCGTCAATCAGTTCGCGAGATATGGGAGTTTGAAGTTAAGGAATGGTTGAGAAACTATCAAAATTTTCGCAAGTCTGATACTCGAAACCAATAACTATAAAGGCCTAGGTGAAAAACGCACATATCTTTGTAATCGGACGAGTTTCTACTTTCAGATGCAATAGGAATTTCTCGAGTTCGTCATTCCGTTCGCGAGATATGGGAGTTTGAAGTTAAGGAATAGTTTTTTTTTTTTTTTTTTTTTTTTTTTTATTTACGCTATGAACCCAGTACACGGTTATTAGCAGCATGCACATTGATGTGCATACTAACAGTACAAAACAAGAATGGAATACATAAGTTAAGATTACCCGAAGATACATCGTTATGTATCGTTATACACAAATAAATGCTTATTACTAGTAATTGTACTTAGTGCTTATAGTTACATACTTATAACTATGGGCAATATACTACCTTGATCAAAAAGTTTTAGGACTTTATTCATAAAATCAAAAATACAAATTTATTCGTCCAAATCGATATGGTCCCCTTCAAAGTAGTCCCCATTGACTGCAATGCACTTGCGCCAGCGCTTGATCCAATCCTCGAAACACCGCTGGTACTCAATTTTCGGTATGTCCATCAGAGCCGTCTTCGATTTTGTCATGACCTCCTCTCGGGTACTGTAACGCGTTCCGCGAAGCGGTTTTTTAATTCGGTTGAACAGAAAAAAGTCGCAGGGAGCCAGATCTGGTGAATTTGAAGGCTGCTGGATAGTGTTCGTGTTGTTTTTCGTCAAAAACTCGCGGATAAGGATCGCATTGTGCGCCGGTGCGTTATCGTGGTGCAAAATCCACGAGTTGTTTGCCCACAAATCTGGCCTTTTTTGACGAATTCACTAACCAAAACGTCTTGAACGGATCCATAAGCAATGTTCAAGTCCTCTGCCAGCTCTCTGATGGTCAATTTGCGGTTTTCGGACAACATTTCTTGAATTTTATCGATGTTTTCATCGGTTTTCGACGTTGTCGGCCTGCCACTGCGTTTGTCATCCTCGACCGACTCACGACCACTTCTGAAGCGTTCGTGCCATCGAAAAACATTTGATCTCAAAAGAGTATCGTTGCCGAAACACTTCTCCAACATATCCAAGGTCTGCGGACCGTTAAATCCGTTTTTTACACAAAATTTAATGCAAACTCGTTGATGCTCAAATGATGCCATTTTCAAAATCGAAGACACGAACAAAGGAGATGTGCTCAGTACAACGTAACTTTTACAAATATCAAGCTATGATGCTGAAATTGGAAGGAAGTGTTAATGACAGATATGGTAACCTAACAAAAAAAAAAAAAGAAACAATCGGGTGATTGACAGCGACACACGGGGGACAGGCCTAGAACTTTTTGATCAAGGTAGTATAATACTTATTACTAGATGCTTATAACTTGTAGCGGTTTATAAATATGGTATACTTTATATAAATAAATTCATAATTTTTTGGATCAGTATCAAACAGACAGACAGACCTCACAGGCAGTCAGAGATTTACGCCATGGTCTTTCAGAAATTTGTGAATGCACAGTAGAGGAGGAATATGCAGTTTACTTGTGAAGAACTCAATTGAGTAGGGCGGGTGGTAGCCCATGTTACGTAGTCGATTTAATAAAATATATCTATTACTGTTAAGGATGGGGCATTGCCATATCACATGGTTGGGATCCTGGACTGGCCATCCACACTGGCACTTTGTGTTCGGAGCGAGGTTGATTCTAAACAGGGATGCAGCTAACTGGAAGTGGTTAGCCCGAAGCCTGTTCGTCCAGCAAATAAACTCTCTAGTAAGATTCTTGCGTGAGAACCATGGGTAGGATGAAGAGAGATGATAATGATCAAAAAAATTTTTACCTTTAAATTCGGCTTCCGCAATAATCCTTCTTTCTGACGCTATATTGGCCTGTTTTTTAAAAATATCGGGAAAATCGCAATACGGAACTAGAATATTGAGAGACACATTGGAAAGGGATGCTTCTTTTGCTAAGGTGTCCACTTTTTCGTTAAAGGTAATACCAGTATGAGAGGGAATCCAGAAGAAGGAGAATTTCTTATTGTCTGTGGAGAAGGTATTTGTAAGATTACGAATATCAAGGATGATGGTATTAGTATTAACGTTACATGGGCATTTGTTTAAGGCTTGCAAGGCAGAAAGACTGTCCGAGTATATAAAAACATTGTTACTGGGGGCAACAGAAGCTATTTCAATAGCATTTTTTAATGCAATACATTCCGCTGAAAAAATGGAAAAATATTTATATAAGCCTAATTGTGAAGAAGTGTCAAGGTCTGGAGAGAAACATGCTGCACCTACTCTGCCAGATTCTTCATCCTTACTACCGTCGGTAAAAAAGGAGATGGAATCAGTGGGTCTGTTACGTAGATGATCGAGGAAGAGGGAATTAGGATCCCTAGCATTTTTGAGGAGAAATCCCAGTTCAGTGTCAATCAAAATTTTAGAATGGAACAATTTATATTTAGTTAGGTAAGGGGGAAAGTTATTTTCTATTCTGAGAATCTCTCTGTAGTAAAGAATAGCGTCAATTTGCCGGGGAAGTATGGTATGCGATTTAAACAGTAAATCATTCCAGATAGAAGAGTTGTGGAGTCTATCGATCCAATTATATAAGGTGGTTCCACTGTTAGAAAGATTTTTCATTACAAATTTATTACACAAATATTCGGCTCTGTATTGCAATTTACACAATTTGGACTCACTCAATATAATATTGGTGGGAGTACTGATTCTGTATCCCAATGCAATTCGCAAGGCAGCGTACTGGATTCTCTCAATTTTGATCATTAAGGTCTCGGATTTGGGAAAGTATATAAATAGGCTATAATCAAGGATAGAGCGAATAAGGTTTTTGTACAAAGTAATCAGTGTGGATGGATCGGCCCCCCACCTTATCCCGCTTATAAATTTTAGAATGTTGAGCCTGTTAAAACACTTGTTGCGGATGTATTCGATGTGATCATTGAATTTAAACTGATAGTCGAAGATAATTCCTAAAAATGTAGCCTGGGAACTTGATTTGACTAAAGTGTTTTGAATTTTAATCGAGCAGGTGCCCGGACGAATTCCTTTTTTATTAAAGTGGATAAGCACAGTCTTATCTAGGGCTAAAGAGAGCCCGAGATAATCAAGTTTGTTGATAACATTGAGAATCGCTTTTTCGATAGATTTCTTTGCAGTATCAGGCCGAGAGACTTCACAGAAAATAGCTATATCATCTGCGAATTGAGTAATATGAACGTCATTGCTTAGCTCATTAGGAACATCCTTAACAGAAATTAAATAGAGAAGAGGACTCAGAACTCCACCCTGGGGAAGCCCTTTGTAGACTTTTCTTGTTACGGTACTCTCGGAGTTAACGATGAAAGTAACGTTTCGTTCATGAGTTAGGTAGCCGATGAAATTCATAATATTACAGGGACAGCCCATATCACATAGCTTTGATAGCAGGATATCACCGTTGACATTATCAAATGCTCCCTTAACGTCTAAAAAACATGACAAAACATCTCGATTTTTGGAGAAGGCCTCTTCAATGGTTAAGGCTAAGGTGGCGAGATTGTCGGTACATGACCTTCCCGCCCTGAAGCCGGCTTGAGAGGGAGGAAGGAAACCAGTGTATTCCATCCACCAACGAAGTCTTGCCCCGATCATTTTTTCAAGAATTTTGCATAAGCAGGAGGTGAGTGATATGGGCCTAAGACCCCCACTCTCCTTCTTATCAATGAAAAAGGTTAAGCTATCCTTCCATGATGGGGGGAATCCACTAGTCAAGTAAATCTCGTTTAGAATGTCGAGTAGTATGAGTTTTACCTTGAGAGGCATCTTAACGATGAGGCAATAGTCAATCTTATCAAGACCTGGGGATGCTTTGAGGCTACAGTTGTTAAGGGCTATATTAAATTCCTGAAGATCGAATGACGAGCTGAGGAACGCAGTAATATTACTATTTGAACTTCGAGGTAATGGAGGCTGTGGATTTGAAGGTACCCAGGAGGGACTGAGTTTGTTTATTGTCTCTTCTATTTTAGATTCTCGATTAGAGGAATTACCTTCATTAAATTTAACATCAGCCCATTTGTTTTTCAAAATTTTACATTTGTTCCATACGTAAGATATATTTTCTCTAAAGTTAATACTTTTAGCGAATTCCCGAAAGTTTTCAATTTTCCTTTTTTTAATGTATTTCTTTGCAATAGCTAAGCGTCTTTTGTATTCTATATAGTCTTTTATATTGTGTGTGTAATTCCATTTTTTAAGTGAAGCTTTTCTAAGACGGATGAGCGTAGAACATTCATCATTCCACCAGGGTACCGGATTCCTATGCATTTTGTTGTTGGGATATTTTGGAGCGGGGGTGCTTTGTATAACCGCGTCAGTTATTAAATTCGTGAAATAGTAATACTTATTGATTGAATCTAATGAGATGTAAGAGGAGTCGAAAAATTTGTTATATGAATCCTCTAAAATAGAATGGTATTTAGACCAATCGGTTTTTTTGGTTGAAAGTCGAGGCCGCTCTTGGGTATAAAATACTTTATCAACTACCAAGTTGGCCCTCAAGGGATAATGATCTGATCCCCACGTATCACCGTTTATCTTAATTTTAATCAAATCAAAAATGTTAGGGGTTGAGAGAACAAGATCAAGGTTTGAAAGTTTGCATCTATGAAAATCGACATGAGTAAGCGTGTTGTGATTAGCTAGTATTAGATCAGTGTTATTAATCGAATTAAGGAGTTTGATTCCGTTGGAATTAGTGTCGGAGCAATTCCATAAAGAATGGTGAGCATTAAAATCTCCAAAAATAAGGGTAGAACCTTGAGAGCTCAGCGATGAAAAGAGATGATCCCATTCTATTTGAGATACATTGAACTTAGGAACCTTGTAACAAGCTGCAATCATTAAAGGAGGAGATATATTGTGAATTTTGATCGCACCAGTTTCTAAGTTATCCGAGATGTTACAAAACTCCTGAACAGTGCTGAATTTTAAGGATTTCCTTACCAAGAAGATGAGGCCACCTCCAGGTCTATTGTTTCTGTCAATTCTGATAGAATGGAAACCTGGAAGGTCAAATTTTTTGTTATTCTTAAGCAGTGTCTCTACACCGATGAACACATCAATTTCTTCTAGCTGTTTTTGCAGCTCTTCTTTACACCTGGTGATTCCACGGCAGTTCCAAAAAACTATTTTGAGGTCAGAGAAGCAGTGTGAGTGTTGATTATGTTGGTGCATTGTCCAAGAGCTGTTTAGATGGAGTATTTTGATTAGAGGAAGGTAAGCCCTCTAAGTCGGGGTCGCAATCAGTATCCGTTTCCAATCCAGGAGATGAGGAGTATGCGTCTTCATGCTCGCCTTGATCCTTCCAGATGAGGTATGATTCGAGTTTTTTAATAATTCTTGAGATCCTGTTTTTGGTTTGTCTACCTGATATAAGGATGTAGGTTTCACGTAGCATTTTTATAAGGAGTGAAAGTTTGTCGGTATAGGATTGAGCCAGTTCAACTATATTAGGGTTGCCTTTGGCCTTGAGAAGAAATTCTTTATATTGTTGGTAATCAAGGACGTATGTATACGGGTACTGTTGGAGAATCTGTTGAATTGGTTTTAAGGCCTGTTCAATTTCGTCGAGATGAACACTGTTGTCGGAGGTCTTGTTTTCCTTTCTTCTTTTGGGTAAAGGAGTAGCTGTATTTCTCGATGATGGCTTGGTCGTACTTTTGCCGTCCTTAGTTGTAGGTGTCACTGTGAGCTTGTGTGGAGAGGGAGGAGTTTTAAATGTTCCATCCACATTGTTTTGAACAGTGCCTGAGGAACTGACCGATAGGGGTCTTTTGTTTGTTGTTTTAGGAGCCACGTTTCCTAAAGGCATAACAAGACACTTTTCTTGAGGTGGCTTAATAATGGACGGAAGGGATGGGTTTTCTTCACGAGGGTTAGGATCTATAGGTTGTGTGGGAGAGGACTGAGAGACATTATGGAGACTTGAATTGGTATTGGAAACAGCAGAAGGACAATACTTTGCCAAATGGCCTTCCTTCTTACAAAGAAAGCAAGATAGGTTGTCCGTTGAGACGAAGATCCAGTATGAGGTATCATCATAGTTGACTTGAAGGTTATCTGGTAGTTTACATATATCTTCCGGATGAATGTATAATTGCCTCCGAAAACTGAGAACGTGAGAAAAGGAGGCCTCAGAGAGTCCTACCTTAACAAACGTGACGGGGGATAGGATTCTAATCCCTAAATTTTTGAGTAAATCTATTAATGTTGTGTGTGGAATAATGGGACACACGTTGGATAGAATAACACGCTTTGTTTTCATAAGTAACGGTCTAATCGTGAGAGTTTTGTCTTTGATGATTAAGGTTGTTTTTTCGGAGGTGAGCTTGTCGACGTGGGTTTTGTCGGACAAGTATATACAAACTCTATTGTTTGCAATTCTTGAGGCAAATCTGATGTTGGATGGCTGAATCACTTTACCTATTGCTAAAACGTATTCTTTGATGGTAACGTTTTCATGGGCATCTAATACAATGGCTTGTTCTTTTGTGGGGAAGACATCTTTTTGTATAACACTGGCATAGGTAGGCACTGAAGGATCGTTGTCTTGCTTCGAGTTAACTTTTTCCATATTTATATTTTTGGTTGAAATAAATTCCTGTACTCAGGAATTTATTTAATGATTTTTAGTTAACGAATGTAGTCTTATACTACGGATTGGGATACGACGTAATAGGAGCCACAGAAACACAACACAACACTGTAAGTTGTACTCGCGGAACGACCGAGACGTCTTACTATCACGACTGTCAACACACGACTCGAAAGGAATGGTTCAGAAACCATCGAAATTTTCGCAATTCTGATGCTAGAAACGAATAACTGGAATGGCCTAGGGGAAAAGTACACACACCATTCTAATCGGGCGAGTGTCTACTTTCAGATTCAACTGGAATTTCTGGAGTTCGTCAATCCGTTCGCGAGATATGGGAGTTTGAAGTTAAGGAATGGTTGAGAAACCATCAAAATTTTCGCAAGTCTGGTACTCGAAACCAATAACTGCAAAGGCCTAGGCGAAAAATGCACACACCATTGTACTCGGGCGAGTTTCTGCTTTCAGATGCAACGGAAATTTCTCGAGTTCGTCAATCCGTTCGCGAGATATGGGTGTTTGAAGTTAAGGAATAGTTGAGAAACAATCAAAATTTTCGCTGTTCTGATACTCGAAACCAATAACTGGAATGGCCTAGGGGAAAAATACACACACCATTGTAATCGGGCGAGTTTCTACTTTCAGATGCAACAGGAATTTCTCGAGTTCGGCAATCCGTTCGCGAGAAATGGGATTTGGAAGTTAAGGAATGGTTGCGAAACCATCAAAATTTTCGCTGGTCTGATTCTCGAACCAATAACTGGAATGGCCTAGGGGAAAAGTACACACACCATTGTAATCGGGCGAGTTTCTACTTTCAGATGCAACAGGAATTTCTCGAGTTCGTCAACCCGTTCGCGAGATATGGGAGTTTGAAGATACGGAATGGTTGAGAAACCATCAAAATTTTCGCTGGTCTGATACTCGAAACCAATAACTGGAATGGCCTAGGGGAAAAGTACACATACCATTGCAATCGTGCGAGTTTCTACTTTCAGGTGCAACAGGAATTTCTCGAGTTCGTCAATCCTTTCGCGAGATATGGGAGTTTGAAGTTAAGGAGTGGTTGTGAATCCATCAAAATTTTCGCTGGTCTGATACTCGAAACCAATAACTGGAATGGCCTAGGGGAAAAGTACATACACCATTGTAATCGGGCGGGTTTCTACTTTCAGATGCAACAGAAATTTCTCGAGTTCGTCAATCCGTTCGCGAGATATGGGAGTTTAAAATTATGGAATGATTGAGAAACCATCAAAATTTTCGCTGGTCTGATACTCGAAACCAATAACTGGGATGGCCTAGGGGAAAAGTACACATACCGTTGTAATCGGGCGAGTTTCTGCTTTCAGATGCAGTAGGAAATTCTCGAGTTCGTCAATCCGTTCGCGAGATATGAAAGTTTGAAGTTAAGGAATGCTTGAGAAACCAACAAAATTTTTTGCTGGTCTGATACTCGAAACCAACAATTGGAATGGCCTAGGGGAAAAGCACACACACCGTTGTAATCGGGCGAGTTTCTGCTTTCAGATGCAATAGGAAATTCTCGAGTTCGTCAATCCGTTCGCGAGATATGGGAGTTTGAAGTTAAGGAATGGTTGAGAAACCATACCGTTGTAATCGGGCGAGTTTCTGCTCTCAGATGCAATAGGAAATTCTCGAGTTCGTCAATCCGTTCGCGAGATATGGAAGTTTGAAGTTAAGGAATGGTTGAGAATCCATCACAATTTTGGCAAGTCTGATACTCGAAACCACTAACCACTATGGCTTAGGGCAAAAATACACATACCGTTGTAATCGGGCGAGTTTCTTCTTTCAGATGCAATAGGAAATTCTCGAGTTCGTCAACCCGTTCGCGAGATATAGGTGTTTGAAGTTAAGGAATGGTTGAGAAAGCATCAAAATTTTCGCTGGTCTGATACTCGAAACCAATAACTGGATTGGCCTAGGGGAATAGTACACACACCATTGTATTCGGGCGAGTTTCTGCTTTCAGATGCAATAGGAAATTCTCGAGTTCGTCAATCCGTTCGCGAGATATGGGTGTTTGAAGTTAAGGAATGGTTGAGAAACCATCACAATTTTCGCAAGTCTGATACTCGAAAGCAATAACTATTATGGCCTAGGGCAAAAATACACACACCATTGTAATCGGGCGAGTTTCTACTTTCAGATGCAACAGGAATTTCTCGAGTTCCGCAATCCGTTCGCGAGAAATGGGATTTGGAAGTTAAGGAATGGTTGCGAAACCATCAAAATTTTCGCTGGTCTGATTCTCGAACCAATAACTGGAATGGCCTAGGGGAAAAGTACACACACCATTGTAATCGGGCGAGTTTCTACTTTCAGATGCAACAGGAATTTCTCGAGTTCGTCAACCCGTTCGCGAGATATGGGAGTTTGAAGATACGGAATGGTTGAGAAACCATCAAAATTTTCGCTGGTCTGATACTCGAAACCAATAACTGGAATGGCCTAGGGGAAAAGTACACATACCATTGCAATCGTGCGAGTTTCTACTTTCAGGTGCAACAGGAATTTCTCGAGTTCGTCAATCCTTTCGCGAGATATGGGAGTTTGAAGTTAAGGAGTGGTTGTGAATCCATCAAAATTTTCGCTGGTCTGATACTCGAAACCAATAACTGGAATGGCCTAGGGGAAAAGTACATACACCATTGTAATCGGGCGGGTTTCTACTTTCAGATGCAACAGAAATTTCTCGAGTTCGTCAATCCGTTCGCGAGATATGGGAGTTTAAAATTATGGAATGATTGAGAAACCATCAAAATTTTCGCTGGTCTGATACTCGAAACCAATAACTGGGATGGCCTAGGGGAAAAGTACACATACCGTTGTAATCGGGCGAGTTTCTGCTTTCAGATGCAGTAGGAAATTCTCGAGTTCGTCAATCCGTTCGCGAGATATGAAAGTTTGAAGTTAAGGAATGCTTGAGAAACCAACAAAATTTTTTGCTGGTCTGATACTCGAAACCAACAATTGGAATGGCCTAGGGGAAAAGCACACACACCGTTGTAATCGGGCGAGTTTCTGCTTTCAGATGCAATAGGAAATTCTCGAGTTCGTCAATCCGTTCGCGAGATATGGGAGTTTGAAGTTAAGGAATGGTTGAGAAACCATACCGTTGTAATCGGGCGAGTTTCTGCTCTCAGATGCAATAGGAAATTCTCGAGTTCGTCAATCCGTTCGCGAGATATGGAAGTTTGAAGTTAAGGAATGGTTGAGAATCCATCACAATTTTGGCAAGTCTGATACTCGAAACCACTAACCACTATGGCTTAGGGCAAAAATACACATACCGTTGTAATCGGGCGAGTTTCTTCTTTCAGATGCAATAGGAAATTCTCGAGTTCGTCAACCCGTTCGCGAGATATAGGTGTTTGAAGTTAAGGAATGGTTGAGAAAGCATCAAAATTTTCGCTGGTCTGATACTCGAAACCAATAACTGGATTGGCCTAGGGGAATAGTACACACACCATTGTATTCGGGCGAGTTTCTGCTTTCAGATGCAATAGGAAATTCTCGAGTTCGTCAATCCGTTCGCGAGATATGGGTGTTTGAAGTTAAGGAATGGTTGAGAAACCATCACAATTTTCGCAAGTCTGATACTCGAAAGCAATAACTATTATGGCCTAGGGCAAAAATACACATACCGTTGTAATCGGGCGAGTTTCTGCTTTCAGATGCAATAGGAAATTCTCGAGTTCGTCAATCCGTTCGCGAGATATGGGAGATGGAAGTTAAGGAATGGTTGAGGAACCATCAAAATTTTCGCAAGACTGATACTCGAAACCAATAATTACAATGGCCTAGGGGAAAAATACACATACCGTTGTAATCGGGCGAGTTTCTGCTTTCAGATGCAATAGGAAATTCTCGAGTTCGTCAATCCGTTCGCGAGATATGGAAGTTTGAAGTTAAGGAATGCTTGAGAAACCATCAAAATTTTCGCTGGTCTGATACTCGAAACCAACAACTGGAATGGCCTAGGGGAAAAGCACACACACCTTTGTAATCGGGCGAGTTTCTGCTTTCAGATGCAATAGAAAATTCTCGAGTTCGTCAATCCGTTCGCGAGATATGGGAGTTTGAAGTTAAGGAATGGTGGAGAAACCATCGAAATTTTCGCAAGTCTGATGCTAGAAACGAATAACTGGAATGGCCTAGGGGAAAAGTACACATACCGTTGTAATCGGGCGAGTTTCTACTTTCAGATGCAACAGGAATTTCTCGAGTTCGTCAATCCGTTCCCGAGATATGGGAGTTTGAAGTTAAGGAATGCTTGAGACACCATCAAAATTTTCGCAAGTCTGATACACGAAACCAATATTTACAAAGGCCTAGGGGGAAAACACACATATCTTTGTAATCGGGCGAGTTTCTGCTTTCAGATGCAATAGGAAATTCTCGAGTTCGCCAATCCGTTCGCGTGATATGGGAGTGTGAAGTTAAGGAATGGTTGAGAAACGAACAAAATTTTCACAAGTCTGATACTCGAAACCAATAACTACAAAGGCCTAGGACAAAAATACACATACCGTTGTAATCGGGCGAGTTTCTGCTTTCAGATGCAACAGGAAATTCTCGAGTTCGTCAATCCGTTCGCGAGATATGGAAGTTTGAAGTTAAGAAATGATTGAGAAACCATCAAAATTTTCGCTGGTCTGATACTCGAAACCAATAACTGGAATGGCCTAGGGGAAAAGTACACATACCATTGTAATCGGGCGAGTTTCTACTTTCAGATACAACAGGAATTTCTCGAGTTCGTCAATCCGTTCGCGAGAAATGGGGGTCTGAAGTTAAGGAATGGTTGAGAAACCATCAAAATTTTCGCAAGTCTGATACTCGAAACCAATAACTACAAATGCCTAGGGGAAAAATACACAAACCGTTGTAAACGGGCGAGATTCTGCTTTCACATGCAACAGGAATTTCTCGATTTCGTCAATACGTTCGCGAGATATGGGAGTTTGAAGTTAAGGAATGGTTGAGAAACCATCAAAATTTTCGCAAGTCTGATACTCGAAACCAATAACTACAATGGCCTAGGGCAAAAATACACATACCGTTGTAATCGGGCGAGATTCTACTTTCAGATGCAACAGGAATTTCTCGAGTTCGTGAATCCGTTCGCGAGATATGGGAGTTTGAAGTAAAGGAATGGTTGAGACACCATCAAAATTTTCGCAAGTCTGATACTCGAAACCCATAACTACAAAGGCCTTGGGGGGAAACACACATATCTTTGTAATCGGGTGTGTTTCTACTTTCAGGTGCAACAGGAATTTCTCGAGTTCGTCAATCCGTTCGCGAGATATGGGAGTTTGAAGTTAAGGAATGGTTGAGAAACCATCAAAACTTTCGCTGGTCTGATACTCGAAACCAATAACTGGAATGGCCTAGGGGAAAAGTACACACACCATTGTATTCGGACGAGTTTCTGCTTTCAGATGCAATAGGAATTTCTCGAGTTCGCCAATCCGTTCGCGAGATATGGGAGTTTGAAGTTAAGGAATAGTTGAGAAACCATTAAAATTTTCGCAATTCTGATGCTAGAAACGAATAACTGGAATGGCCTAGGGGAAAAGTACACATACCGTTGTAATCGGGCGAGTTTCTACTTTCAGATGCAACAGGAATTTCTCGAGTTCGTCAATCCGTTCCCGAGATATGGGAGTTTGAAGTTAAGGAATGCTTGAGACACCATCAAAATTTTCGCAAGTCTGATACACGAAACCAATATTTACAAAGGCCTAGGGGGAAAACACACATATCTTTGTAATCGGGCGAGTTTCTGCTTTCAGATGCAATAGGAAATTCTCGAGTTCGCCAATCCGTTCGCGTGATATGGGAGTGTGAAGTTAAGGAATGGTTGAGAAACCAACAAAATTTTCGCAAGTCTGATACTCGAAACCAATAACTACAAAGGCCTAGGGCAAAAATACACATACCGTTGTAATCGGGCGAGTTTCTGCTTTCAGATGCAACAGGAAATTCTCGAGTTCGTCAATCCGTTCGCGAGATATGGAAGTTTGAAGTTAAGAAATGATTGAGAAACCATCAAAATTTTCGCTGGTCTGATACTCGAAACCAATAACTGGAATGGCCTAGGGGAAAAGTACACATACCATTGTAATCGGGTGAGTTTCTACTTTCAGATACAACAGGAATTTCTCGAGTTCGTCAATCCGTTCGCGAGAAATGGGGGTCTGAAGTTAAGGAATGGTTGAGAAACCATCAAAATTTTCGCAAGTCTGATACTCGAAACCAATAACTACAAATGCCTAGGGGAAAAATACACAAACCGTTGTAAACGGGCGAGATTCTGCTTTCACATGCAACAGGAATTTCTCGATTTCGTCAATACGTTCGCGAGATATGGGAGTTTGAAGTTAAGGAATGGTTGAGAAACCATCAAAATTTTCTCTGGTCTGATACTCGAAACCAATAACTGGAATGGCCTAGGGGAAAAGTACACACACCATTGTATTCGGACGAGTTTCTGCTTTCAGATGCAATAGGAATTTCTCGAGTTCGCCAATCCGTTCGCGAGATATGGGAGTTTGAAGTTAAAGAATGGTTGAGAAACCATCAAACTTTTCGCAATTCTGATGCTAGAAACGAATAACTGGAATGGCCTAGGGGAAAAGTACACACACCATTGTAATCGGGCGAGTTTCTTCTTTCAGATGCAATAGGAATTTCTCGAGTTCGTCAATCCGTTCGCGAGATATGGGAGTTTGAAGTTAAGGAATGGTTGAGAAAGCATCAAAATTTTCGCTGGTCTGATACTCGAAACCAATAACTGGATTGGCCTAGGGGAATAGTACACACACCATTGTATTCGGGCGAGTTTCTGCTTTCAGATGCAATAGGAATTTCTCGAGTTCGTCAATCCGTTCGCGAGATATGGGAGTTTGAAGTTAAGGAATGGTTGAGAAACCATCAACATTTTCGCAATTCTGATGCTAGAAACCAATAACTGGAATGGCCTAGGGGAGAAGTACACACACCGTTGTAATCAGGCGAGTCTCTACTTCCAGGTGCAATAGCAAATTCTCGAGTTTGTCAATCCGTTCGCGAGATATGGGAGTTTGAAGTTAAGGAATGGTTGAGAAACCATCAACATTTTCGCAATTCTGATGCTAGAAATCAATAACTGGAATGGCCTAGGGGAGAAGTACACACACCATTGTAATCGGGCGTGTTTCTACTTTCAGGTGCAACAGGAATTTCTCGAGTTCGTCAATCCGTTCGCGAGATATGGGAGTTTGAAGTTAAGGAATGGTTGAGAAACCATCAAAATTTTCGCAAGTCTGATACTCGAAACCAATAACTACAAAGGCCTAGGGGAAAATACACATACCGTTGTAATCGGGCGAGTTTCTACTTCCACATGTAACAGGAATTTCTCGAGTTCGTCAATGCGTTCGCGAGATATGGGAGTTTGAAGTTAAGGAATGGTTGAGAAACCATCAAAATTTTCGCTGGTCTGATACTCGAAACCAATAACTGGATTGGCCTAGGGGAATTGTACACACACCATTGTATTCGGGCGAGTTTCTGCTTTCAGATGCAATAGGAATTTCTCGAGTTCGTCAATCCGTTCGCGAGATATGGGAGTTTGAAGTTAAGGAATGGTTGAGAAACCATCAAAATTTTCGCTGGTCTGATACTCGAAACCAATAACTACAATGGCCTAGGGGAAAAATACACATACCGTTGTAATCGGGCGAGATTCTACTTTCAGATGCAACAGGAATTTCTCGAGTTCGTGAATCCGTTCGCGAGATATGGGAGTTTGAAGTAAAGGAATGGTTGAGACACCATCAAAATTTTCGCAAGTCTGATACTCGAAACCCATAACTACAAAGGCCTTGGGGGGAAACACACATATCTTTGTAATCGGGCGTGTTTCTACTTTCAGGTGCAACAGGAATTTCTCGAGTTCGTCAATCCGTTCGCGAGATATGGGAGTTTGAAGTTAAGGAATGGTTGAGAAACCATCAAAATTTTCGCTGGTCTGATACTCGAAACCAATAACTGGAATGGCCTAGGGGAAAAGTACACACACCATTGTATTCGGACGAGTTTCTGCTTTCAGATGCAATAGGAATTTCTCGAGTTCGCCAATCCGTTCGCGAGATATGGGAGTTTGAAGTTAAGGAATGGTTGAGAAACCATCAAAATTTTCGCAATTCTGATGCTAGAAACGAATAACTGGAATGGCCTAGGGGAAAAGTACACACACCATTGTAATCCGGCGTGTTTCTACTTTCAGCTGCAACAGGAATTTCTCGAGTTCGTCAATCCGTTCGCGAGATATGGGAGTTTGAAGTTAAGGAATGGTTGAGAAACCATCAAAATTTTCGCAAGTCTGATACTCGAAACCAATAACTACAAATGCCTAGGGGAAAAATACACATACCGTTGTAATCGGGCGAGTTTCTACTTTCAGATGCAACAGGAATTTCTCGAATTCGTCAATCCGTTCGCGATATGTGGGAGTTTGAAGTTATGGAATGGTTGAGAAACCATCAAAATTTTCGCAAGTCTGATACTCGAAACCAATAACTACAAAGGTCTAGGGGAAAATACACATACCGTTGTAATCGGGCGAGTTTCTACTTCCACATGTAACAGGAATTTCTCGAGTTCGTCAATGCGTTCGCGAGATATGGGAGTTTGAAGTTAAGGAATGGTTGAGAAACCATCAAAATTTCGCTGGTCTGATACTCGAAACCAATAACTGGATTGGCCTAGGGGAAAAGTACACACACCGTTGTATTCGGACGAGTTTCTGCTTTCAGATGCAATAGGAATTTCTCGAGTTCGCCAATCCGTTCGCGATATATGGGAGTTTGAAGTTAAGGAATGGTTGAGAAACCATCAAAATTTTCGCAAGTCTGATACTCGAAACCAATAACTACAATGGCCTAGGGGAAAAATACACATACCGTTGTAATCGGGCGAGATTCTACTTTCAGATGCAACAGGAATTTCTCGAGTTCGTCAATCCGTTCGCGAGATATGGGAGTTTGAAGTTAAGGAATGGTTGAGAAACCATCAAAATTTTCGCTGGTCTGATACTCGAAACCAATAACTGGAATGGCCTAGGGGAAAAGTACACACACCATTGTATTCGGACGAGTTTCTGCTTTCAGATGCAATAGGAATTTCTCGAGTTCGCCAATCCGTTCGCGAGATATGGGAGTTTGAAGTTAAGGAATGGTTGAGAAACCATCAAAATTTTCGCAATTCTGATGCTAGAAACGAATAACTGGAATGGCCTAGGGGAAAAGTACACACACAATTGTAATCGGGCGAGTTTCTACTTTCAGATGCAACAGGAATTTCTCGAGTTCGTCAATCCGTTCGCGAGATATGGGAGTTTGAAGTTAAGGAATGGTTGAGAAACCATCAACATTCTCGCAATTCTGATGCTAGAAACCAATAACTGGAATGGCCTAGGGGAGAAGTACACACACCATTGTAATCGGGCGTGTTTCTACTTTCAGCTGCAACAGGAATTTCTCGAGTTCGTCAATCCGTTCGCGAGATATGGGAGTTTGAAGTTAAGGAATGGTTGAGAAACCATCAAAATTTTCGCAAGTCTGATACTCGAAACCAATAACTACAAATGCCTAGGGGAAAAATACACATACCGTTGTAATCGGGCGAGTTTCTACTTTCAGATGCAACAAGAATTTCTCGAATTCGTCAATCCGTTCGCGATATGTGGGAGTTTGAAGTTATGGAATGGTTGAGAAACCATCAAAATTTTCGCAAGTCTGATACTCGAAACCAATAACTACAAAGGCCTAGGGGAAAATACACATACCGTTGTAATCGGGCGAGTTTCTACTTCCACATGTAACAGGAATTTCTCGAGTTCGTCAATGCGTTCGCGAGATATGGGAGTTTGAAGTTAAGGAATGGTTGAGAAACCATCAAAATTTTCGCTGGTCTGATACTCGAAACCAATAACTGGATTGGCCTAGGGGAAAAGTACACACTCCATTGTATTCGGACGAGTTTCTGCTTTCAGATGCAATAGGAATTTCTCGAGTTCGCCAATCCGTTCGCGATATATGGGAGTTTGAAGTTAAGGAATGGTTGAGAAACCATCAAAATTTTCGCAAGTCTGATACTCGAAACCAATAACTACAATGGCCTAGGGGAAAAATACACATACCGTTGTAATCGGGCGAGATTCTACTTTCAGATGCAACAGGAATTTCTCGAGTTCGTGAATCCGTTCGCGAGATATGGGAGTTTGAAGTAAAGGAATGGTTGAGACACCATCAAAATTTTCGCAAGTCTTATACTCGAAACCCATAACTACAAAGGCCTTGGGGGGAAACACACATATCATTGTAATCGGGCGTGTTTCTACTTTCAGGTGCAACAGGAATTTCTCGAGTTCGTCAATCCGTTCGCGAGATATGGGAGTTTGAAGTTAAGGAATGGTTGAGAAACCATCAAAATTTTCGCTGGTCTGATACTCGAAACCAATAACTACAATGGCCTAGGGGAAAAATACACATACCGTTGTAATCGGGCGAGATTCTACTTTCAGATGCAACAGGAATTTCTCGAGTTCGTGAATCCGTTCGCGAGATATGGGAGTTTGAAGTTAAGGAATGGTTGAGAAACCATCAAAATTTTCGCAATTCTGATACTCGAAACCAGTAACTACAAATGCCTAGGGGAAAAATACACTTACCGTTGTAATCGGGCGAGTTTCTACTTTTAGATGCAACAGGAATTTCTCGAGCTCGTCAATCCGTTCGCGAGATATGGGAGTTTGAAGTTAAGGAATGGTTGAGAAACCATCAAAATTTTCGCAAGTCTGATACTCGAAACCAATAACTACAAAGGCCTAGGGGGAAAACACACATATCTTTGTAACCGGGCGTGTTTCTACTTTCAGGTGCAACAGGAATTTCTCGAGTTCGTCAATCCGTTCGCGAGATATGGTCGTTTGAAGTTAAGGAATGGTTGAGAAATCATCACAATTTTCGCAAGTCTGATACTCGAAACCAATCACCAATATGGCCTAGGGCAAGAATACACATACCGTTGTAATCGGGCGAGTTTCTGCTTTCAGATGCAATAGCACATTCTCGAGTTCGTCAATACGTTCGCGAGATATGGGAGTTTGAAGTTAAGAAATGATTGAGAAACCATCAAAATTTTCGCTGGTCTGATACTCGAAACCAATAACTGGAATGGCCTAGGGGAAAAGTACACATACCATTGTAATCGGGCGAGTTTCTACTTTCAGATACAACAGGAATTTCTCGAGTTCGTCAATCCGTTCGCGAGAAATGGGGGTCTGAAGTTAAGGAATGGTTGAGAAACCATCAACATTTTCGCAAGTCTGATACTCGAAACCAATAACTACAAATGCCTAGGGGAAAAATACACATACCGCTGTAAACGGGCGAGATTCTACTTTCAGATGCAACAGGAATTTCTCGAGTTCGTGAATCCGTTCGCGAGATATGGGAGTTTGAAGTAAAGGAATGATTGAGACACCATCAAAATTTTCGCAAGTCTGATACTCGAAACCCATAACTACAGAGGCCTAGGGGGGAAACACACATATCTCTGTAATCGGGCGTGTTTCTACTTTCAGGTGCAACAGGAATTTCTCGAGTTCGTCAATCCGTTCGCGAGATATGGGAGTTTGAAGTTAAGGAATGGTTGAGAAACCATCAAAATTTTCGCTGGTCTGATACTCGAAACCAGTAACTGGAGTGGCCTAGGGGAAAAGTACACACACCATTGTATTCGGACGAGTTTCTGCTTTCAGATGCAATAGGAATTTCTCGAGTTCGCCAATCCGTTCGCGAGATATGGGAGTTTGAAGTTAAGGAATGGTTGAGAAACCATCAAACTTTTCGCAATTCTGATGCTAGAAACGAATAACTGGAATGGCCTCGGGGAAAAGTACACACACCATTGTAATCGGGCGAGTTTCTTCTTTCAGATGCAACAGGAATTTCTCGAGTTCGTCAATCCGTTCGCGAGATATGGGAGTTTGAAGTTTAGGAATGGTTGAGAAACCATCAAAATTTTCGCTGGTCTGACACTCGAAACCAATAACTGGATTGGCCTAGGGGAATAGTACACACACCATTGTATTCGGGCGAGTTTCTGCTTTCAGATGCAATAGGAATTTCTCGAGTTCGTCAATCCGTTCGCGAGATATGGCAGTTTGAAGTTAAGGAATGGTTGAGAAACCATCAACATTTTCGCAAGTCTTATACTCGAAACCAATAACTACAAAGGCCTAGGGGGAAAACACACATATCTTTGAAATCGGGCGTGTTTCTACTTTCAGGTGCAACAGGAATTTCTCGAGTTCGTCAATCCGTTCGCGAGATATGGGAGTTTGAAGTTAAGGAATGGTTGAGAAACCATCAAAATTTTCGCAAGTCTTATACTCGAAACCAATAACTACAAAGGCCTAGGGGGAAAACACACATATCTTTGAAATCGGGCGTGTTTCTACTTTCAGGTGCAACAGGAACTTCTCGAGTTCGTCAATCCGTTCGCGAGATATGGAAGTTTGAAATTAAGGAATGATTGAGAAACCATCAAAATTTGCGCAAGTCTGATACTCGAAACCAATAACTGGATTGGCCTAGGGGAATAGTACACACACCATTGTATTCGGGCGAGTTTCTACTTTCAGATGCAACTGGAATTTCTCGAGTTCGTCAATCCGTTCGCGAGATATGGGAGTTTGAAGTTAAGGAATGGTTGAGAAACCATCAAAATTTTCGCTGGTCTGATACTCGAAACCAATAACTGGAATGGCCTAGGGGAAAAGTACACACACCATTGTATTCGGACGAGATTCTGCTTTCAGATGCAATAGGAATTTCTCGAGTTCGTCAATCCGTTCGCGAGATATGGGAGTTTGAAGTTAAGGAATGGTTGAGAAACCATCAATATTTTCGCAATTCTGATGCTAGAAACGAATAACTGGATTGGCCTAGGGGAATAGTACACACACCATTGTATTCGGGCGAGTTTCTACTTTCAGATGCAACAGGAATTTCTCGAGTTCGTCAATCCGTTCGCGAGATATGGGAGTTTGAAGTTAAGGAATGGTTGAGAAACCATCAAAATTTTCGCTGGTCTGATACTCGAAACCAATAACTGGAATGGCCTAGGGGAAAAGTACACACACCATTGTATTCGGACGAGATTCTGCTTTCAGATGCAATAGGAATTTCTCGAGTTCGCCAATCCGTTCGCGAGATATGGGAGTTTGAAGTTAAGGAATGGTTGAGAAACCATCAAAATTTTCGCAATTCTGATGCTAGAAACGAATAACTGGATTGGCCTAGGGGAATAGTACACACACCATTGTATTCGGGCGAGTTTCTACTTTCAGATGCAACAGGAATTTCTCGAGTTCGTCAATCCGTTCGCGAGATATGGGAGTTTGAAGTTAAGGAATGGTTGAGAAACCATCAAAATTTTCGCAAGTCAGATACTCGAAACCAATAACTACAAATGCCTAGGGGAAAAATACACATACCGTTGTAATCGGGCGAGTTTCTACTTTCAGATGCAACAGGAATTTCTCGAGTTCGTCAATCCGTTTGCGAGATATGGGAGTTTGAAGTAAAGGAATGGTTGAGACACCATCAAAATTTTCGCAAGTCTGATACTCGAAACCCATAAATACAAAGGCCTTGGGTGGAAACACACACACCATTGTATTCGGGCGAGTTTCTGCTTTCAGATGCAATAGGAATTTCTCGAGTTCGTCAATCCGTTCGCGAGATATGGGAGTTTGAAGTTAAGGAATGGTTGAGAAACCATCAAAATTTTCGCAAGTCTTATACTCGAAACCAATAACTACAAAGGCCTAGGGGGAAAACACACATATTTTTGAAATCGGGCGTGTTTCTACTTTCAGGTGCAACAGGAATTTCTCGAGTTCGTCAATCCGTTCGCGAGATATGGGAGTTTGAAGTTAAGGAATGGTTGAGAAACCATCAAAATTTTCGCAAGTCTGATACTCGAAACCAATAACTACAAAGGCCTAAGGGGAAAACACACATATCTTTGTAATCGGGCGAGTTTCTGCATTCAGATGCAATAGGAAATTCTCGATTTCGCAAATCCGTTCGCGAGATATGGGAGTGTGAAGTTAAGGAATGGTTGAGAAACCAACAAAATTTTCGCAAGTCTGATACTCGAAACCAATAACTACAAAGGCCCAGGGGAAAAATACACATACCGTTGTAATCGGGCGAGTTTCTACTTCCACATGTAACAGGAATTTCTCGAGTTCGTCAAACCGTTCGCGAGATATGGGAGTTTGAAGTTAAGGAATGGTTGAGAAACCATCAAAATTTTCGCTGGTCTGATACTCGAAACCAATAACTACAAAGGCCTTGGGGGAAAACACACATATCTTTGTAATCGGGCGTGTTTCTACTTTCAGGTGCAACAGGAATTTCTCGAGTTCGTCAATCCGTTCGAGAGATATGGGAGTTTGAAGTTAAGGAATGGTTGAGAAACCATCAAAATTTCGCAAGTCTGATACTCGAAACCAATAACTACAATGGCCTAGGGCAAAAATACACATACCGTTGTAATCGGGCGAGTTTCTGCTTTCAGATGCAATGCCACATTCTCGAGTTCGTCAATACGTTCGCGAGATATGGGAGTTTGAAGTGAAGGAATGGTTGAGAAACCATCAAAATTTTCGCAAGTCTGATACTCGAAACCAATAACTACAATGGCCTAGGGCAAAAATACACATACCGCTGTAATCGGGCGAGTTTCTGCTTCCAGGTGCAATAGGAAATTCTCGAGTTCGTCAATGCGTTCGCGAGATATGGGAGTTTGAAGTTAAGGAATGGTTGAGACACCATCAAAATTTTCGCAAGTCTGATACTCGAAACCCATAACTACAAAGGCCTAGGGGGGAAACACACATATCTTTGTAATCGGGCGTGTTTCTACTTTCAGGTGCAACAGGAATTTCTCTAGTTCGTCAATCCGTTCGCGAGATATGGTTGTTTGAAGTTAAGGAATGTTTGAGAAACCATCAAAATTTTCGCTGGTCTGATACTCGAAACCAATAACTGGAATGGCCTAGGGGAAAAGTACACACACCATTGTATTCGGACGAGTTTCTGCTTTCAGATGCAATAGGAATTTCTCGAGTTCGCCAATCCGTTCGCGAGATATGGGAGTTTGAAGTTAAGGAATGGTTGATAAACCATCAAAATTTTCGCAATTCTGATGCTAGAAACGAATAGCTGGAATGGCCTAGGGGAAAAGCACACACACCATTGTAATCGGGCGAGTTTCTACTTTCAGATGCAACAGGAATTTCTCGAGTTCGTCAATGCGTTCGCGAGATATGGGAGTTTGAAGTTAAGGAATGGTTGAGACACCATCAAAATTTTCGCAAGTCTGATACTCGAAACCCATAACTACAAAGGCCTAGGGGGGAAACACACATATCTTTGTAATCGGGCGTGTTTCTACTTTCAGGTGCAACAGGAATTTCTCTAGTTCGTCAATCCGTTCGCGAGATATGGGTGTTTGAAGTTAAGGAATGTTTGAGAAACCAACAAAATTTTCGCAAGTCTGATACTCGAAACCAATAACTACAAAGGCCTAGGCCAAAAATACACATACCGTTGAAATCGGGCGAGTTTCGGCTTTCAGATGCAACAGGAAATTCTCGAGTTCGTCAATCCGTTCGCGAGATATGGAAGTTTGAAGTTAAGAAATGATTGAGAAACCATCAAAATTTTCGCTGGTCTGATACTCGAAACCAATAATTGGAATGGCCTAGGGGAAAAGTACACATACCATTGTAATCGGGCGAGTTTCTACTTTCAGATACAACAGGAATTTCTCGAGTTCGTCAATCCGTTCGCGAGAAATGGGGGTCTGAAGTTAAGGAATGGTTGAGAAACCATCAACATTTTCGCAAGTCTGATTCTCGAATCTAATAACTACTATGGCCTAGGGCAAAAATACACATACCGTTGTAATCGTGCTAGTTACTGCTTTCAGATGCAATAAGAAATTCTCGAGTTCGTCAATCCGATCCCGAGATATGGAAGTTTGAAGTTAAGGTATGGTTGAGAAACGATCAAAATTTTCGCAAGTCTGATACTCGAAACCAATAACTACATTGGCCTAGGGCAAAAATACACATACCGTTGTAATCGGGCGAGTTTCTGCTTCCAGGTGCAATAGGAAATTCTCGAGTTCGTCAATCCGTTCGCGAGATATGGGAGTTTGAAGTTAAGGAATGGTTGAGAAACCATCAAAATTTTCGCAAGTCTGATACTCGAAACCAATAACTACAATGGCCTAGGGGAAAAATACACATACCGTTGTAATCGGGCGAGATTCTACTTTCAGATGCAACAGGAATTTCTCGAGTTCGTGAATCCGTTCGCGAGATATGGGAGTTTGAAGTAAAGGAATGGTTGAGACACCATCAAAATTTTCGCAAGTCTGATACTCGAAACCCATAACTACAACTGCCTTGGGGGGAAACACACATATCTTTGTAATCGGGCGTGTTTCTACTTTCAGGTGCAACAGGAATTTCTCGAGTTCGTCAATCCGTTCGCGAGATATGGGAGTTTGAAGTTAAGGAATGGTTGAGAAACCATCAAAATTTTCGCTGGTCTGATACTCGAAACCAATAACTGGAATGGCCTAGGGGAAAAGTACACACACCATTGTATTCGGACGAGTTTCTGCTTTCAGATGCAATAGGAATTTCTCGAGTTCGCCAATCCGTTCGCGAGATATGGGAGTTTGAAGTTAAGGAATGGTTGAGAAAACATCAAAATTTTCGCAATTCTGATGCTAGAAACGAATAACTGGAATGGCCTAGGGGAAAAGTACACACACCATTGTAATCGGGCGAGTTTCTACTTTCAGATGCAACAGGAATTTCTCGAGTTCGTCAATCCGTTCGCGAGATATGGGAGTTTGAAGTTAAGGAATGGTTGAGAAACCATCAAAATTTTTGCAATTCTGATACTCGAAACCAGTAACTACAAATGCCTAGGGGAAAAATACACTTACCGTTGTAATCGGGCGAGTTTCTACTTTTAGATGCAACAGGAATTTCTCGAGTTCGTCAATCCGTTCGCGAGATATGGGAGTTTGAAGTTAAGGAATGCTTGAGACACCATCAAAATTTTCGCAAGTCTGATACTCGAAACCAATATCTACATTTGCCTAGGGGGAAAACACACATATCTTTGTAATCGGGCGAGTTTCTGCTTTCAGATGCAATAGGAAATTCTCGAGTTCGCCAATCCGTTCGCGAGATATGGGAGTGTGAAGTTAAGGAATGGTTGAGAAACCAACAAAATTTTCGCAAGTCTGATACTCGAAACCAATAACTACAAAGGCCTAGGGGAAAAATACACATACCGTTCTAATCGGGCGAGTTTCTACTTCCACATGTAACAGGAGTTTCTCGAGATCGTCAATCCGTTCGCGAGATATGGGAGTTTGAAGTTAAGGAATGGTTGAGAAACCATCAAAATTTTCGCTGGTCTGATACTCGAAACCAATAACTGGATTGGCCTAGGGGAAAAGTACACACACCATTGTATTCGGACGAGTTTCTGCTTTCAGATGCAATAGGAATTTCTCGAGTTCGCCAATCCGTTCGCGAGATATGGGAGTTTGAAGTTAAGGAATGGTTGAGAAACCATCAAAATTTTCGCAATTCTGATGCTAGAAACGAATACCTGGAATGGCCGAGGGGAAAAGTACACACACCATTGTAATCGGGCGAGTTTCTACTTTCAGATGCAACAGGAATTTCTCGAGTTCGTCAATCCGTTCGCGAGATATGGGAGTTTGAAGTTAAGGAATGGTTGAGAAACCATCAAAATTTTCGCAAGTCTGATACTCGAAACCAATAACTACAAAGGCCTAGGGGGAAAACACACATATCTTTGTAATCGGGCGTGTTTCTACTTTCAGGTGCAACAGGAATTTCTCGAGTTCGTCAATCCGTTCGCGAGATATGGGAGTTTGAAGTTAAGGAATGGTTGAGAAACCATCACAATTTTCGCAAGTCTGATACCCGAAACCAATCACCAATATGGCCTAGGGCAAGAATACACATACCGTTGTAATCGGGCGAGTTTCTGCTTTCAGATGCAATAGCACATTCTCGAGTTCGTCAATACGTTCGCGAGATATGGGAGTTTGAAGTTAAGAAATGATTGAGAAACCATCAAAATTTTCGCTGGTCTGATACTCGAAACCAATAACTGGAATGGCCTAGGGGAAAAGTACACATACCATTGTAATCGGGCGAGTTTCTACTTTCAGATACAACTGGAATTTCTCGAGTTCGTCAATCCGTTCGCGAGAAATGGGGGTCTGAAGTTAAGGAATGGTTGAGAAACCATCAACATTTTCGCAAGTCTGATACACGAAACCAATAACTACAAATGCCTAGGGGAAAAATGCACATACCGTTGTAAACGGGCGAGATTCTACTTTCACATGCAACAGGAATTTCTCGATTTCGTCAATACGTTCGCGAGATATGGGAGTTTGAAGTTAAGGAATGGTTGAGGAACCATCAAAATTTTCGCTGGTCTGATACTCGAAACCAGTAACTGGAGTGTCCTAGGGGAAAAGTACACATACCATTGTATTCGGACGAGTTTCTGCTTTCAGATGCAATAGGAATTTCTCGAGTTCGCCAATCCGTTCGCGAGATATGGGAGTTTGAAGTTAAGGAATGGTTGAGAAACCATCAAACATTTCGCAATTCTGATGCTAGAAACGAATAACTGGAATGGCCTCGGGGAAAAGTACACACACCATTGTAATCGGGCGAGTTTCTTCTTTCAGATGCAACAGGAATTTCTCGAGTTCGTCAATCCGTTCGCGAGATATGGGAGTTTGAAGTTAAGGAATGGTTGAGAAACCATCAAAATTTTCGCTGGTCTGATACTCGAAACCAATAACTGGATTGGCCTAGGGGAATAGTACACACACCATTGTATTCGGGCGAGTTTCTGCTTTCAGATGCAATAGGAATTTCTCGAGTTCGTCAATCCGTTCGCGAGATATGGGAGTTTGAAGTTAAGGAATGGTTGAGAAACCATCAACATTTTCGCAATTCTGATGCTAGAAACGAATAACTGGAATGGCCTAGGGGAGAAGTACACACACCATTGTAATCGGGAGAGTTTCTACTTTCAGATGCAACAGGAATTTCTCGAGTTCGTCAATCCGTTCCCGAGATATGGGAGTTTGAAGTTAAGGAATGGTTGAGAAACCATCAAAATTTTCGCAAGTCTTATACTCGAAACCAATAACTACAAAGGCCTAGGGGGAAAACACACATATCTTTGAAATCGGGCGTGTTTCTACTTTCAGGTGCAACAGGAATTTCTCGAGTTCGTCAATCCGTTCGCGAGATATGGGAGTTTGAAGTTAAGGAATGGTTGAGAAACCATCACAATTTTCGCAAGTCTGATACGCGAAACCAATCACCAATATGGCCTAGGGCAAAAATACACATACCGTTGTAATCGGGCGAGTTCCTGCTTTCAGATGCATTAGCACATTCTCGAGTTCGTCAATACGTTCGCGAGATATGGGAGTTTGAAGTTAAGGAATGGTTGAGAAACCATCAAAATTTTCGCAATTCTGATACTCGAAACCAATAACTACAATGGCCTAGGGCAAAAATACACATACCGTTGTAATCGGGCGAGTTTCTGATTTCAGATGCAATACAAAATTCTCGAGTTCGTCAATCCGTTCGCGAGATATGGAAGTTTGAAATTAAGGAATGATTGAGAAACCATCAAAATTTTCGCAAGTCTGATACTCGAAACCAATAACTGGATTGGCCTAGGGGAATAGTACACACACCATTGTATTCGGGCGAGTTTCTACTTTCAGATGCAACTGGAATTTCTCGAGTTCGTCAATCCGTTCGCGAGATATGGGAGTTTGAAGTTAAGGAATGGTTGAGAAACCATCAAAATTTTCGCTGGTCTGATACTCGAAACCAATAACTGGAATGGCCTAGGGGAAAAGTACACACACCATTCTATTCGGACGAGATTCTGCTTTCAGATGCAATAGGAATTTCTCGAGTTCGTCAATCCGTTCGCGAGATATGGGAGTTTGAAGTTAAGGAATGGTTGAGAAACCATCAATATTTTCGCAATTCTGATGCTAGAAACGAATAACTGGATTGGCCTAGGGGAATAGTACACACACCATTGTATTCGGGCGAGTTTCTACTTTCAGATGCAACAGGAATTTCTCGAGTTCGTCAATCCGTTCGCGAGATATGGGAGTTTGAAGTTAAGGAATGGTTGAGAAACCATCAAAATTTTCGCTGGTCTGATATTCGAAACCAATAACTGGAATGGCCTAGGGGTAAAGTACACACACCATTGTATTCGGACGAGATTCTGCTTTCAGATGCAATAGGAATTTCTCGAGTTCGCCAATCCGTTCGCGAGATATGGGAGTTTGAAGTTAAGGAATGGTTGAGAAACCATCAAAATTTTCGCAATTCTGATGCTAGAAACGAATAACTGGAATGGCCTAGGGGAAAAGTACACACACCATTGCAATCGGGCGAGTTTCTACTTTCAGATGCAACAGGAATTTCTCGAGTTCGTCAATCCGTTCGCGAGATACGGGAGTTTGAAGTTAAGGAATGGTTGAGAAACCATCAAAATTTTCGCAAGTCAGATACTCGAAACCAATAACTACAAATGCCTAGGGGAAAAATACACATACCGTTGTAATCGGGCGAGTTTCTACTTTCAGATGCAACAGGAATTTCTCGAGTTCGTCAATCCGTTCGCGAGATATGGGAGTTTGAAGTAAAGGAATGGTTGAGACACCATCAAAATTTTCGCAAGTATGATACTCGAAACCCATAACTACAAAGGCCTTGGGGGGAAACACACATATCTTTGTAATCGGGCGTGTTTCTACTTTCAGGTGCAACAGGAATTTCTCGAGTTCGTCAATCCGTTCGCGAGATATGGGAGTTTGAAGTTAAGGAATGGTTGAGAAACCATCAAAATTTTCGCAATTCTGATACTCGAAACCAATAACTACAATGGCCTAGGGCAAAAATACACATACCGTTGTAATCGGGCGAGTTTCTGATTTCAGATGCAATACAAAATTCTCGAGTTCGTCAATCCGTTCGCGAGATATGGAAGTTTGAAATTAAGGAATGATTGAGAAACCATCAAAATTTTCGCAAGTCTGATACTCGAAACCAATAACTGGATTGGCCTAGGGGAATAGTACACACACCATTGTATTCGGGCGAGTTTCTACTTTCAGATGCAACTGGAATTTCTCGAGTTCGTCAATCCGTTCGCGAGATATGGGAGTTTGAAGTTAAGGAATGGTTGAGAAACCATCAAAATTTTCGCTGGTCTGATATTCGAAACCAATAACTGGAATGGCCTAGGGGTAAAGTACACACACCATTGTATTCGGACGAGATTCTGCTTTCAGATGCAATAGGAATTTCTCGAGTTCGCCAATCCGTTCGCGAGATATGGGAGTTTGAAGTTAAGGAATGGTTGAGAAACCATCAAAATTTTCGCAATTCTGATGCTAGAAACGAATAACTGGAATGGCCTAGGGGAAAAGTACACACACCATTGCAATCGGGCGAGTTTCTACTTTCAGATGCAACAGGAATTTCTCGAGTTCGTCAATCCGTTCGCGAGATACGGGAGTTTGAAGTTAAGGAATGGTTGAGAAACCATCAAAATTTTCGCAAGTCAGATACTCGAAACCAATAACTACAAATGCCTAGGGGAAAAATACACATACCGTTGTAATCGGGCGAGTTTCTACTTTCAGATGCAACAGGAATTTCTCGAGTTCGTCAATCCGTTCGCGAGATATGGGAGTTTGAAGTAAAGGAATGGTTGAGACACCATCAAAATTTTCGCAAGTATGATACTCGAAACCCATAACTACAAAGGCCTTGGGGGGAAACACACATATCTTTGTAATCGGGCGTGTTTCTACTTTCAGGTGCAACAGGAATTTCTCGAGTTCGTCAATCCGTTCGCGAGATATGGGAGTTTGAAGTTAAGGAATGGTTGAGAAACCATCAAAATTTTCGCTGGTCTGATACTCGAAACCAATAACTGGAATGGCCTAGGGGAAAAGTACACACACCATTGTATTCGGACGAGTTTCTGCTTTCAGATGCAATAGGAATTTCTCGAGTTCGCCAATCCGTTCGCGAGATATGGGAGTTTGAAGTTAAGGAATGGTTGAGAAAACATCAAAATTTTCGCAATTCTGATGCTAGAAACGAATAACTGGAATGGCCTAGGGGAAAAGTACACACACCATTGTAATCGGGCGAGTTTCTACTTTCAGATGCAACAGGAATTTCTCGAGTTCGTCAATCCCTTCGCGAGATATGGGAGTTTGAAGTTAAGGAATGGTTGAGAAACCATCAAAATTTTCGCAATTCTGATACTCGAAACCAGTAACTACAAATGCCTAGGGGAAAAATACACTTACCGTTGTAATCGGGCGAGTTTCTACTTTTAGATGCAACAGGAATTTCTCGAGTTCGTCAATCCGTTCGCGAGATATGGGAGTTTGAAGTTAAGGAATGCTTGAGACACCATCAAAATTTTCGCAAGTCTGATACTCGAAACCAATATCTACATTTGCCTAGGGGGAAAACACACATATCTTTGTAATCGGGCGAGTTTCTGCTTTCAGATGCAATAGGAAATTCTCGAGTTCGCCAATCCGTTCGCGAGATATGGGAGTGTGAAGTTAAGGAATGGTTGAGAAACCAACAAAATTTTCGCAAGTCTGATACTCGAAACCAATAACTACAAAGGCCTAGGGGAAAAATACACATACCGTTCTAATCGGGCGAGTTTCTACTTCCACATGTAACAGGAGTTTCTCGAGATCGTCAATCCGTTCGCGAGATATGGGAGTTTGAAGTTAAGGAATGGTTGAGAAACCATCAAAATTTTCGCTGGTCTGATACTCGAAACCAATAACTGGATTGGCCTAGGGGAAAAGTACACACACCATTGTATTCGGACGAGTTTCTGCTTTCAGATGCAATAGGAATTTCTCGAGTTCGCCAATCCGTTCGCGAGATATGGGAGTTTGAAGTTAAGGAATGGTTGAGAAACCATCAACATTTTCGCAATTCTGATGCTAGAAACGAATAACTGGAATGGCCTCGGGGAAAAGTACACACACCATTGTAATCGGGCGAGTTTCTTCTTTCAGATGCAACAGGAATTTCTCGAGTTCGTCAATCCGTTCGCGAGATATGGGAGTTTGAAGTTAAGGAATGGTTGAGAAACCATCAAAATTTTCGCTGGTCTGATACTCGAAACCAATAACTGGATTGGCCTAGGGGAATAGTACACACACCATTGTATTCGGGCGAGTTTCTGCTTTCAGATGCAATAGGAATTTCTCGAGTTCGTCAATCCGTTCGCGAGATATGGGAGTTTGAAGTTAAGGAATGGTTGAGAAACCATCAACATTTTCGCAATTCTGATGCTAGAAACGAATAACTGGAATGGCCTAGGGGAGAAGTACACACACCATTGTAATCGGGAGAGTTTCTACTTTCAGATGCAACATGAATTTCTCGAGTTCGTCAATCCGTTCCCGAGATATGGGAGTTTGAAGTTAAGGAATGGTTGAGAAACCATCAAAATTTTCGCAAGTCTTATACTCGAAACCAATAACTACAAAGGCCTAGGGGGAAAACACACATATCTTTGAAATCGGGCGTGTTTCTACTTTCAGGTGCAACAGGAATTTCTCGAGTTCGTCAATCCGTTCGCGAGATATGGGAGTTTGAAGTTAAGGAATGGTTGAGAAACCATCACAATTTTCGCTAGTCTGATACGCGAAACCAATCACCAATATCGCCTAGGGCAAAAATACACATAACGTTGTAATCGGGCGAGTTCCTGCTTTCAGATGCAATAGCACATTCTCGAGTTCGTCAATACGTTCGCGAGATATGGGAGTTTGAAGTTAAGGAATGGTTGAGAAACCATCAAAATTTTCGCAATTCTGATACTCGAAACCAATAACTACAATGGCCTAGGGCAAAAATACACATACCGTTGTAATCGGGCGAGTTTCTGATTTCAGATGCAATACAAAATTCTCGAGTTCGTCAATCCGTTCGCGAGATATGGAAGTTTGAAATTAAGGAATGATTGAGAAACCATCAAAATTTTCGCAAGTCTGATACTCGAAACCAATAACTGGATTGGCCTAGGGGAATAGTACACACACCATTGTATTCGGGCGAGTTTCTACTTTCAGATGCAACTGGAATTTCTCGAGTTCGTCAATCCGTTCGCGAGATATGGGAGTTTGAAGTTAAGGAATGGTTGAGAAACCATCAAAATTTTCGCTGGTCTGATACTCGAAACCAATAACTGGAATGGCCTAGGGGAAAAGTACACACACCATTGTATTCGGACGAGATTCTGCTTTCAGATGCAATAGGAATTTCTCGAGTTCGTCAATCCGTTCGCGAGATATGGGAGTTTGAAGTTAAGGAATGGTTGAGAAACCATCAATATTTTCGCAATTCTGATGCTAGAAACGAATAACTGGATTGGCCTAGGGGAATAGTACACACACCATTGTATTCCGGCGAGTTTCTACTTTCAGATGCAACAGGAATTTCTCGAGTTCGTCAATCCGTTCGCGAGATATGGGAGTTTGAAGTTAAGGAATGGTTGAGAAACCATCAAAATTTTCGCTGGTCTGATATTCGAAACCAATAACTGGAATGGCCTAGGGGTAAAGTACACACACCATTGTATTCGGACGAGATTCTGCTTTCAGATGCAATAGGAATTTCTCGAGTTCGCCAATCCGTTCGCGAGATATGGGAGTTTGAAGTTAAGGAATGGTTGAGAAACCATCAAAATTTTCGCAATTCTGATGATAGAAACGAATAACTGGAATGGCCTAGGGGAAAAGTACACACACCATTGCAATCGGGCGAGTTTCTACTTTCAGATGCAACAGGAATTTCTCGAGTTCGTCAATCCGTTCGCGAGATATGGGAGTTTGAAGTTAAGGAATGGTTGAGAAACCATCAAAATTTTCGCAAGTCAGATACTCGAAACCAATAACTACAAATGCCTAGGGGAAAAATACACATACCGTTGTAATCGGGCGAGTTTATACTTTCAGATGCAACAGGAATTTCTCGAGTTCGTCAATCCGTTCGCGAGATATGGGAGTTTGAAGTAAAGGAATGGTTGAGACACCATCAAAATTTTCGCAAGTATGATACTCGAAACCCATAACTACAAAGGCCTTGGGGGGAAACACACATATCATTGTAATCGGGCGTGTTTCTACTTTCAGGTGCAACAGGAATTTCTCGAGTTCGTCAATCCGTTCGCGAGATATGGGAGTTTGAAGTTAAGGAATGGTGGAGAAACCATCAAAATTTTCGCTGGTCTGATACTCGAAACCAATAACTGGAATGGCCTAGGGGAAAAGTACACACACCATTGTATTCGGACGAGTTTCTGCTTTCAGATGCAATAGGAATTTCTCGAGTTCGTCAATCCGTTCGCGAGATAGGGGAGTTTGAAGTTAAGGAATGGTTGAGAAACCATCAAAATTTTCGCTGGTCTGATACTCGAAACCAATAACTGGATTGGCCTAGGGGAATAGTACACACACCATTGTATTCGGGCGAGTTTCTGCTTTCAGATGCAATAGGAATTTCTCGAGTTCGTCAATCCGTTCGCGAGATATGGGAGTTTGAAGTTAAGGAATGGTTGAGAAACCATCAACATTTTCGCAATTCTGATGCTAGAAACGAATAACTGGAATGGCCTAGGGGAGAAGTACACACACCATTGTAATCGGGAGAGTTTCTACTTTCAGATGCAACATGAATTTCTCGAGTTCGTCAATCCGTTCCCGAGATATGGGAGTTTGAAGTTAAGGAATGGTTGAGAAACCATCAAAATTTTCGCAAGTCTTATACTCGAAACCAATAACTACAAAGGCCTAGGGGGAAAACACACATATCTTTGAAATCGGGCGTGTTTCTACTTTCAGGTGCAACAGGAATTTCTCGAGTTCGTCAATCCGTTCGCGAGATATGGGAGTTTGAAGTTAAGGAATGGTTGAGAAACCATCACAATTTTCGCAAGTCTGATACGCGAAACCAATCACCAATATGGCCTAGGGCAAAAATACACATACCGTTGTAATCGGGCGAGTTCCTGCTTTCAGATGCAATAGCACATTCTCGAGTTCGTCAATACGTTCGCGAGATATGGGAGTTTGAAGTTAAGGAATGGTTGAGAAACCATCAAAATTTTCGCAATTCTGATACTCGAAACCAATAACTACAATGGCCTAGGGCGAAAATACACATACCGTTGTAATCGGGCGAGTTTCTGATTTCAGATGCAATACAAAATTCTCGAGTTCGTCAATCCGTTCGCGAGATATGGAAGTTTGAAATTAAGGAATGATTGAGAAACCATCAAAATTTTCGCAAGTCTGATACTCGAAACCAATAACTGGATTGGCCTAGGGGAATAGTACACACACCATTGTATTCGGGCGAGTTTCTACTTTCAGATGCAACTGGAATTTCTCGAGTTCGTCAATCCGTTCGCGAGATATGGGAGTTTGAAGTTAAGGAATGGTTGAGAAACCATCAAAATTTTCGCTGGTCTGATACTCGAAACCAATAACTGGAATGGCCTAGGGGAAAAGTACACACACCATTGTATTCGGACGAGATTCTGCTTTCAGATGCAATAGGAATTTCTCGAGTTCGTCAATCCGTTCGCGAGATATGGGAGTTTGAAGTTAAGGAATGGTTGAGAAACCATCAATATTTTCGCAATTCTGATGCTAGAAACGAATAACTGGATTGGCCTAGGGGAATAGTACACACACCATTGTATTCGGGCGAGTTTCTACTTTCAGATGCAACAGGAATTTCTCGAGTTCGTCAATCCGTTCGCGAGATATGGGAGTTTGAAGTTAAGGAATGGTTGAGAAACCATCAAAATTTTCGCTGGTCTGATATTCGAAACCAATAACTGGAATGGCCTAGGGGTAAAGTACACACACCATTGTATTCGGACGAGATTCTGCTTTCAGATGCAATAGGAATTTCTCGAGTTCGCCAATCCGTTCGGGAGATATGGGAGTTTGAAGTTAAGGAATGGTTGAGAAACCATCAAAATTTTCGCAATTCTGATGCTAGAAACGAATAACTGGAATGGCCTAGGGGAAAAGTACACACACCATTGCAATCGGGCGAGTTTCTACTTTCAGATGCAACAGGAATTTCTCGAGTTCGTCAATCCGTTCGCGAGATATGGGAGTTTGAAGTTAAGGAATGGTTGAGAAACCATCAAAATTTTCGCAAGTCAGATACTCGAAACCAATAACTACAAATGCCTAGGGGAAAAATACACATACCGTTGTAATCGGGCGAGTTTCTACTTTCAGATGCAACAGGAATTTCTCGAGTTCGTCAATCCGTTCGCGAGATATGGGAGTTTGAAGTAAAGGAATGGTTGAGACACCATCAAAATTTTCGCAAGTATGATACTCGAAACCCATAACTACAAAGGCCTTGGGGGGAAACACACATATCATTGTAATCGGGCGTGTTTCTACTTTCAGGTGCAACAGGAATTTCTCGAGTTCGTCAATCCGTTCGCGAGATATGGGAGTTTGAAGTTAAGGAATGGTTGAGAAACCATCAAAATTTTCGCTGGTCTGATACTCGAAACCAATAACTGGAATGGCCTAGGGGAGAAGTACACACACCATTGTATTCGGACGAGTTTCTGCTTTCAGATGCAATAGGAATTTCTCGAGTTCGCCAATCCGTTCGCGAGATATGGGAGTTTGAAGTTAAGGAATGGTTGAGAAAACATCAAAATTTTCGCAATTCTGATGCTAGAAACGAATAACTGGAATGGCCTAGGGGAAAAGTACACACACCATTGTAATCGGGCGAGTTTCTACTTTCAGATGCAACAGGAATTTCTCGAGTTCGTCAATCCGTTCGCGAGATATGGGAGTTTGAAGTTAAGGAATGGTTGAGAAACCATCAAAATTTTCGCAATTCTGATACTCGAAACCAGTAACTACAAATGCCTAGGGGAAAAATACACTTACCGTTGTAATCGGGCGAGTTTCTACTTTTAGATGCAACAGGAATTTCTCGAGTTCGTCAATCCGTTCGCGAGATATGGGAGTTTGAAGTTAAGGAATGCTTGAGACACCATCAAAATTTTCGCAAGTCTGATACTCGAAACCAATATCTACATTTGCCTAGGGGGAAAACACACATATCTTTGTAATCGGGCGAGTTTCTGCTTTCAGATGCAATAGGAAATTCTCGAGTTCGCCAATCCGTTCGCGAGATATGGGAGTGTGAAGTTAAGGAATGGTTGAGAAACCAACAAAATTTTCGCAAGTCTGATACTCGAAACCAATAACTACAAAGGCCTAGGGGAAAAATACACATACCGTTCTAATCGGGCGAGTTTCTACTTCCACATGTAACAGGAGTTTCTCGAGATCGTCAATCCGTTCGCGAGATATGGGAGTTTGAAGTTAAGGAATGGTTGAGAAACCATCAAAATTTTCGCTGGTCTGATACTCGAAACCAATAACTGGATTGGCCTAGGGGAAAAGTACACACACCATTGTATTCGGACGAGTTTCTGCTTTCAGATGCAATAGGAATTTCTCGAGTTCGCCAATCCGTTCGCGAGATATGGGAGTTTGAAGTTAAGGAATGGTTGAGAAACCATCAAAATTTTCGCAATTCTGATGCTAGAAACGAATACCTGGAATGGCCTCGGGGAAAAGTACACACACCATTGTAATCGGGCGAGTTTCTTCTTTCAGATGCAACAGGAATTTCTCGAGTTCGTCAATCCGTTCGCGAGATATGGGAGTTTGAAGTTAAGGAATGGTTGAGAAACCATCAAAATTTTCGCTGGTCTGATACTCGAAACCAATAACTGGATTGGCCTAGGGGAATAGTACACACACCATTGTATTCGGGCGAGTTTCTGCTTTCAGATGCAATAGGAATTTCTCGAGTTCGTCAATCCGTTCGCGAGATATGGGAGTTTGAAGTTAAGGAATGGTTGAGAAACCATCAACATTTTCGCAATTCTGATGCTAGAAACGAATAACTGGAATGGCCTAGGGGAGAAGTACACACACCATTGTAATCGGGAGAGTTTCTACTTTCAGATGCAACAGGAAATTCTCGAGTTCGTCAATCCGTTCCCGAGATATGGGAGTTTGAAGTTAAGGAATGGTTGAGAAACCATCAATATTTTCGCAAGTCTTATACTCGAAACCAATAACTACAAAGGCCTAGGGGGAAAACACACATATCTTTGAAATCGGGCGTGTTTCTACTTTCAGGTGCAACAGGAATTTCTCGAGTTCGTCAATCCGTTCGCGAGATATGGGAGTTTGAAGTTAAGGAATGGTTGAGAAACCATCACAATTTTCGCAAGTCTGATACGCGAAACCAATCACCAATATGGCCTAGGGCAAAAATACACATACCGTTGTAATCGGGCGAGTTCCTGCTTTCAGATGCAATAGCACATTCTCGAGTTCGTCAATACGTTCGCGAGATATGGGAGTTTGAAGTTAAGGAATGGTTGAGAAACCATCAAAATTTTCGCTGGTCTGATACTCGAAACCAATAACTGGATTGGCCTAGGGGAATAGTACACACACCATTGTATTCGGGCGAGTTTCTGCTTTCAGATGCAATAGGAATTTCTCGAGTTCGTCAATCCGTTCGCGAGATATGGGAGTTTGAAGTTAAGGAATGGTTGAGAAACCATCAACATTTTCGCAATTCTGATGCTAGAAACGAATAACTGGAATGGCCTAGGGGAGAAGTACACACACCATTGTAATCGGGAGAGTTTCTACTTTCAGATGCAACAGGAATTTCTCGAGTTCGTCAATCCGTTCCCGAGATATGGGAGTTTGACGTTAAGGAATGGTTGAGAAACCATCAAAATTTTCGCAAGTCTTATACTCGAAACCAATAACTACAAAGGCCTAGGGGGAAAACACACATATCTTTGAAATCGGGCGTGTTCCTACTTTCAGGTGCAACAGGAATTTCTCGAGTTCGTCAATCCGTTCGCGAGATATGGGAGTTTGAAGTTAAGGACTGGTTGAGAAACCATCACAATTTTCGCAAGTCTGATACGCGAAACCAATCACCAATATGGCCTAGGGCAAAAATACACATACCGTTGTAATCGGGCGAGTTCCTGCTTTCAGATGCAATAGCACATTCTCGAGTTCGTCAATACGTTCGCGAGATATGGGAGTTTGAAGTTAAGGAATGGTTGAGAAACCATCAAAATTTTCGCAATTCTGATACTCGAAACCAATAACTACAATGGCCTAGGGCAAAAATACACATACCGTTGTAATCGGGCGAGTTTCTGATTTCAGATGCAATACAAAATTCTCCAGTTCGTCAATCCGTTCGCGAGATATGGAAGTTTGAAATTAAGGAATGATTGAGAAACCATCAACATTTTCGCAAGTCTGATACTCGAAACCAATAACTGGATTGGCCTAGGGGAATAGTACACACACCATTGTATTCGGGCGAGTTTCTACTTTCAGATGCAACAGGAATTTCTCGAGTTCGTCAATCCGTTCGCGAGATATGGGAGTTTGAAGTTAAGGAATGGTTGAGAAACCATCAAAATTTTCGCAAGTCAGATACTCGAAACCAATAACTACAATGGCCTAGGGCAAAAATACACATACCGTTGTAATCGGGCTAGTTTCTGCTTCCAGGTGCAATAGGAAATTCTCGAGTTCGTCAATGCGTTCGCGAGATATGGGAGTTTGAAGTTAAGGAATGGTTGAGACACCATCAAAATTTTCGCAAGTCTGATACTCGAAACCCATAACTACAAAGGCCTAGGGGGGAAACACACATATCTTTGTAATCGGGCGTGTTTCTACTTTCAGGTGCAACAGGAATTTCTCTAGTTCGTCAATCCGTTCGCGAGATATGGGTGTTTGAAGTTAAGGAATGTTTGAGAAACCATCAAAATTTTCGCTGGTCTGATACTCGAAACGAATAGGTGGAATGGCCTAGGGGAAAAGTACACACACCATTGTAATCGGGCGAGTTTCTACTTTCAGATGCAACAGGAATTTCTCGAGTTCGTCAATCCGTTCGCGAGATATGGGAGTTTGAAGTTAAGGAATGTTTGAGAAACCTTCAAAATTTTCGCAAGTCTGATACTCGAAACCAATAACTACAAATGCCTAGGGGAAAAATACACATACCGTTGTAATCGGGCGAGTTTCTACTTTCCGATGCAACAGGAATTTCTCGAGTTCGTCAATCCGTTCGCGAGATATGGGAGTTTGAAGTTAAGGAATGCTTGAGACACCATCAAAATTTTCGCAAGTCTGATACTCGAAACCAATAACTACAAAGGCCTAGGGGGGAAACACACATATCTTTGTAATCGGGCGAGTTTCTGCTTTCAGATGCAATAGGAATTTCTCGAGTTCGTCAATCCGTTCGCGAGATATGGGAGTTTGAAGTTAAGGAATGGTTGAGAAACCATCAAAATTTTCGCAAGTCTGATACTCGAAACCAATAACTACAAAGGCCTAAGGGGAAAACACACATATCTTTGTAATCGGGCGAGTTTCTACTTTCAGATACAACAGGAATTTCTCGAGTTCGTCAATCCGTTCGCGAGAAATGGGGGTCTGAAGTTAAGGAATGGTTGAGAAACCATCAACATTTTCGCAAGTCTGATACTCGAAACCAATAACTACAAATGCCTAGGGGAAAAATACACATACCGTTGTAAACGGGCGAGATTCTACTTTCACATGCAACAGGAATTTCTCGATTTCGTCAATACGTTCGCGAGATATGGGAGTTTGAAGTTAAGGAATGGTTGAGAAACCATCAACATTTTCGCAATTCTGATGCTAGAAACGAATAACTGGAATGGCCTAGGGGAGAAGTACACACACCATTGTAATCGGGCGTGTTTCTACTTTCAGGTGCAACAGGAATTTCTCGAGTTCGTCAATCCGTTCGCGAGATATGGGAGTTTGAAGTTAAGGAATGGTTGAGAAACCATCAAAGTTTTCGCAAGTCTGATTCTCGAATCTAATAACTACTATGGCCTAGGGCAAAAATACACATATCGTTGTAATCGTGCTAGTTACTGCTTTCAGATGCAATAAGAAATTCTCGAGTTCGTCAATCCGTTCGCGAGATATGGGAGTTTGAAGTTAAGGAATGCTTGAGACACCATCAAAATTTTTGCAAGTCTGATACTCGAAACCAATAACTACAAAGGCCTAGGGGGAAAACACACATATCTTTGTAATCGGGCGAGTTTCTGCTTTTAGATGCAATAGGAAATTCTCGAGTTCGCCAATCCGTTCGCGAGATATGGGAGTGTGAAGTTAAGGAATGGTTGAGAAACCAACAAAATTTTCGCAAGTCTGATACTCGAAACCAATAACTACAAAGGCCTAGGGGAAAAATACACATACCGTTGTAATCGGGCGAGTTTCTACTTCCACATGTAACAGGAATTTCTCGAGTTCGTCAATCCGTTCGCGAGATAACGGAGTTTGAAGTTAAGGAATGGTTGAGAAACCATCAAAATTTTCGCTGGTCTGATACTCGAAACCAATAACTGGATTGGCCTAGGGGAAAAGTACAGACACCATTGTATTCGGACGAGTTTCTGCTTTCAGATGCAATAGGAATTTCTCGAGTTCGCCAATCCGTTCGCGAGATATGGGTGTTTGAAGTTAAGGAATGGTTGTGAAACCATCACAATTTTCGCAAGTCTGATACTCGAAACCAATAACTACAATGGCCTAGGGGAAAAATACACATATCGTTGTAATCGGGGCGAGATTCTACTTTCAGATGCAACAGGAATTTCTCGAGTTCGTGAATCCGTTCGCGAGATATGGGAGTTTGAAGTAAAGGAATGGTTGAGACACCATCAAAATTTTCGCAAGTCTGATACTCGAAACACATAACTACAAAGACCTTGGGGGGAAACACACATATCTTTGTAATCGGGCGTGTTTCTACTTTCAGGTGCAACAGGAATTTCTCGAGTTCGTCAATCCGTTCGCGAGATATGGGAGTTTGAATTTAAGGAATGGTTGAGAAACCATCAAAATTTTCGCTGGTCTGATACTCGAAACCAATAACTGGAATGGCCTAGGGGAAAAGTACACACACCATTGTATTCGGACGAGTTTCTGCTTTCAGATGCAATAGGAATTTCTCGAGTTCGCCAATCCGTTCGCGAGATATGGGAGTTTGAAGTTAAGGAATGGTTGAGAAACCATCAAAATTTTCGCAATTCTGATGCTAGAAACGAATAACTGGAATGGCCTAGGGGAAAAGTACACACATCATTGTAATCGGGCGAGTTTCTACTTTCGGATGCAACAGGAATTTCTCGAGTTCGTCAATCCGTTCGCGAGATATGGGAGTTTGAAGTTAAGGAATGCTTGAGACACCATCAAAATTTTCGCAAGTCTGATACTCGAAACCAATAACTACAAAGGCCTAGGGGGAAAACACACATATCTTTGTAATCGGGCGAGTTTCTGCTTTCAGATGCAATAGGAAATTCTCGAGTTCGCCAATCCGTTCGCGAGATATGGGAGTGTGAAGTTAAGGAATGGTTGAGAAACCAACAAAATTTTCGCAAGTCTGATACTCGAAACCAATAACTACAAAGGCCTAGGGGAAAAATACACATACCGTTGTAATCGGGCGAGTTTCTGCTTCCAGGTGCAATAGGAAATTCTCGAGTTCGTCAATCCGTTCGCGAGATATGGGAGTTTGAAGTTAAGGAATGGTTGAGATACCATCAAAATTTTCGCAAGTCTGATACTCGAAACCAATAACTACAATGGCCTAGGGGAAAAATACACATATCGTAGTAATCGGTCGAGATTCTACTTTCAGATGCAACAGGAATTTCTCGAGTTCGTGAATCCGTTCGCGAGATATGGGTGTTTGAAGTAAAGGAATGGTTGAGACACCATCAAAATTTTCGAAAGTCTGATACTCGAAACCAATAACTACTATGGCCTAGGGGAAAAGTACACATACCGTTGTAATCGGGCGAGTTTCTACTTTCAGATGCAATAGGAAATTCTCGAGTTCGCCAATCCGTTCGCGAGATATGGGAGTGTGAAGTTAAGGAATGGTTGAGAAACCATCAAAATTTTCGCAAGTCTGATTCTCGAATCTAATAACTACTATGGCCTAGGGCAAAAATACACATACCGTTGTAATCATGCTAGTTACTGCTTTCAGATGCAATAAGAAATTCTCGAGTTCGTCAATCCGTTCGCGAGATATGGGAGTTTGAAGTTAAGGAATGGTTGAGATACCATCAAAATTTTCGCAAATCTGATACTCGAAACCAATAACTACAATGGCCTAGGGGAAAAATACACATATCGTAGTAATCGGGCGAGATTCTACTATCAGATGCAACAGGAATTTCTCGAGTTCGTGAATCCGTTCGCGAGATATGGGTGTTTGAAGTAAAGGAATGGTTGAGACACCATCAAAATTTTCGAAAGTCTGATACTCGAAACCAATAACTACTATGGCCTAGGGGAAAAGTACACATACCGTTGTAATCGGGCGAGTTTCTACTTTCAGATGCAATAGGAAATTCTCGAGTTCGCCAATCCGTTCGCGAGATATGGGAGTGTGAAGTTAAGGAATGGTTGAGAAACCATCAAAATTTTCGCAAGTCTGATTCTCGAATCTAATAACTGGAATGGCCTAGGGGAAAAGTACACACACCATTGTATTCGGACGAGTTTCTGCTTTCAGATGCAATAGGAATTTCTCGAGTTCGCCAATCCGTTCGCGAGATATGGGAGTTTGAAGTTAAGGAATGGTTGGGAAACCATCAAAATTTTCGCAATTCTGATGCTAGAAACGAATAACTGGAATGGCCTAGGGGAAAAGTACACACACCATTGTAATCGGGCGAGTTTCTACTTCCACACGTAACAGGAATTTCTCGAGTTCGTCAATCCGTTCGCGAGATATGGGAGTTTGAAGTTAAGGAATGGTTGAGAAACCATCAAAATTTTCGCTGGTCTGATACTCGAAACCAATAACTGGATTGGCCTAGGGGAAAAGTACACACACCATTGTATTCGGACGAGTTTCTACTTTCAGATGCAACAGAAATTTCTCGAGTTCGTCAATCCGTTCGCGAGATATGGGAGTTGGAAGTTAAGGAATGCTTGAGACACCATCAAAATTTTTGCAAGCCTGATACTCGAAACCAATAACTACAAAGGCCTAGGGGGAAAACACACATATCTTTGTAATCGGGCGAGTTTCTGCTTTCAGATGCAATAGGAAATTCTCGAGTTCGCCAATCCGTTCGCGAGATATGGGAGTGTGAAGTTAAGGAATGGTTGAGAAACCAACAAAATTTTCGCAAGTCTGATACTCGAAACCAATAACTACAAAGGCCTAGGGGAAAAATACACATACCGTTGTAATCGGGCGAGTTTCAACTTCCACATGTAACAGGAATTTCTCGAGTTCGTCAATCCGTTCGCGAGATATGGGAGTTTGAAGTTAAGGAATGGTTGAGAAACCATCAAAATTTTCGCTGGTCTGATACTCGAAACCAATAACTGGATTGGCCTAGGGGAAAAGTGCACACACCATTGTATTCGGACGAGTTTCTGCTTTCAAATGCAATAGGAATTTCTCGAGTTCGCCAATCCGTTCGCGAGATATGGGTGTTTGAAGTTAAGGAATGGTTGTGAAACCATCACAATTTTCGCAAGTCTGATACTCGAAACCAATAACTACAATGGCCTAGGGGAAAAATACACATATCGTTGTAATCGGGGCGAGATTCTACTTTCAGATGCAACAGGAATTTCTCGAGTTCGTGAATCCGTTTGCGAGATATGGGAGTTTGAAGTAAAGGAATGGTTGAGACACCATCAAAATTTTCGCAAGTCTGATACTCGAAACACATAACTACAAAGACCTTGGGGGGAAACACACATATCTCTGTAATCGGGCGTGTTTCTACTTTCAGGTGCAACAGGAATTTCTCGAGTTCGTCAATCCGTTCGCGAGATATGGGAGTTTGAAGTTAAGGAATGGTTGAGAAACCATCAAAATTTTCGCAAGTCTGATACTCGAAACCAATAACTACAAATGCCTAGGGGAAAAATACACATACCGTTGTAATCGGGCGAGTTTCTACTTTCAGATGCAACAGGAATTTCTCGAGTTCGTCAATCCGTTCTCGAGATATGGGAGTTTGAAGTTAAGGAATGGTTGAGAAACCATCAAAATTTTCGCAAGTCTGATACTCGAAACCAATAACTGGAATGGCCTAGGGGAAAAGTGCACACACCATTGTATTCGGACGAGTTTCTGCTTTCAAATGCAATAGGAATTTCTCGAGTTCGCCAATCCGTTCGCGAGATATGGGTGTTTGAAGTTAAGGAATGGTTGTGAAACCATCACAATTTTCGCTGGTCTGATACTCGAAACCAATAACTGGAATGGCCTAGGGGAAAAGTACACACACCATTGTATTCGGACGAGTTTCTGCTTTCAGATGCAATAGGAATTTCTCGAGTTCGCCAATCCGTTCGCGAGATATGGGAGTTTGAAGTTAAGGAATGGTTGAGAAACCATCAAAATTTTCGCAAGTCTGATACTCGAAACCAATAACTACAAAGGCCTAGGGGAAAAATACACATACCGTTGTAATCGGGCGAGTTTCTACTTCCACATGTAACAGGAATTTCTCGAGTTCGTCAATCCGTTCGCGAGATATGGGAGTTTGAAGTTAAGGAATGGTTGAGAAACCATCAAAATTTTCGCTGGTCTGATACTCGAAACCAATAACTGGATTGGCCTAGGGGAAAAGTACACACACCATTGTATTCCGACGAGTTTCTGCTTTCAGATGCAATAGGAATTTCTCGAGTTCGCCAATCCGTTCGCGAGATATGGGTGTTTGAAGTTAAGGAATGGTTGTGAAACCATCACAATTTTCGCAAGTCTGATACTCGAAACCAGTAACTACAATGGCCTAGGGGAAAAATACACATACCGTTGTAATCGGGCGAGTTTCTACTTTCAGATGCAACAGGAATTTCTCGAGTTCGCCAATCCGTTCTCGAGATATGGGAGTTTGAAGTTAAGGAATGGTTGAGAAACCATCAAAATTTTCGCAAGTCTGATACTCGAAACCAATAACTACAAATGCCTAGGGGAAAAATACACATACCGTTGTAATCGGGCGAGTTTCTACTTTCAGATGCAACAGGAATTTCTCGAGTTCGTCAATCCGTTCTCGAGATATGGGAGTTTGAAGTTAAGGAATGGTTGAGAAACCATCAAAATTTTCGCAAGTCTGATACTCGAAACCAATAACTGGAATGGCCTAGGGGAAAAGTGCACACACCATTGTATTCGGACGAGTTTCTGCTTTCAAATGCAATAGGAATTTCTCGAGTTCGCCAATCCGTTCGCGAGATATGGGTGTTTGAAGTTAAGGAATGGTTGTGAAACCATCACAATTTTCGCTGGTCTGATACTCGAAACCAATAACTGGAATGGCCTAGGGGAAAAGTACACACACCATTGTATTCGGACGAGTTTCTGCTTTCAGATGCAATAGGAATTTCTCGAGTTCGCCAATCCGTTCGCGAGATATGGGAGTTTGAAGTTAAGGAATGGTTGAGAAACCATCAAAATTTTCGCAAGTCTGATACTCGAAACCAATAACTACAAATGCCTAGGGGAAAAATACACATACCGTTGTAATCGGGCGAGTTTCTACTTTCAGATGCAACAGGAATTTCTCGAGTTCGTCAATCCGTTCGCGAGATATGGGAGCTTGAAATTAAGGAATGCGTGAGACACCATCAAAATTTTCGCAAGTCTGATACTCGAAACCAATAACTACAAAGGCCTAGGGGAAAAATACACATACCGTTGTAATCGGGCGAGTTTCTACTTCCACATGTAACAGGAATTTCTCGAGTTCGTCAATCCGTTCGCGAGATATGGGAGTTTGAAGTTAAGGAATGGTTGAGAAACCATCAAAATTTTCGCTGGTCTGATACTCGAAACCAATAACTGGATTGGCCTAGGGGAAAAGTACACACACCATTGTATTCGGACGAGTTTCTGCTTTCAGATGCAATAGGAATTTCTCGAGTTCGCCAATCCGTTCGCGAGATATGGGTGTTTGAAGTTAAGGAATGGTTGTGAAACCATCACAATTTTCGCAAGTCTGATACTCGAAACCAATAACTACAATGGCCTAGGGGAAAAATACACATATCGTTGTAATCGGGGCGAGATTCTACTTTCAGATGCAACAGGAATTTCTCGAGTTCGTGAATCCGTTCGCGAGATATGGGAGTTTGAAGTAAAGGAATGGTTGAGACACCATCAAAATTTTCGCAAGTCTGATACTCGAAACACATAACTACAAAGACCTTGGGGGGAAACACACATATCTTTGTAATCGGGCGTGTTTCTAATTTCAGGTGCAACAGGAATTTCTCGAGTTCGTCAATCCGTTCGCGATATATGGGAGTTTGAAGTTAAGGAATGGTTGAGAAACCATCAAAATTTTCGCTGGTCTGATACTCGAAACCAACAACTGGATTGGCCTAGGGGAAAAGTACACACACCATTGTATTCGGACGAGTTTCTGCTTTCGGATGCAATAGGAATTTCTCGAGTTCGCCAATCCGTTCGCGAGATATGGGAGTTTGAAGTTAAGGAATGGTTGAGAAACCATCAAAATTTTCGCAAGTCTGATACTCGAAACCAATAACTGGAATGGCCTAGGGGAAAAGTGCACACACCATTGTATTCGGACGAGTTTCTGCTTTCAAATGCAATAGGAATTTCTCGAGTTCGCCAATCCGTTCGCGAGATATGGGTGTTTGAAGTTAAGGAATGGTTGTGAAACCATCACAATTTTCGCTGGTCTGATACTCGAAACCAATAACTGGAATGGCCTAGGGGAAAAGTACACACACCATTGTATTCGGACGAGTTTCTGCTTTCAGATGCAATAGGAATTTCTCGAGTTCGCCAATCCGTTCGCGAGATATGGGAGTTTGAAGTTAAGGAATGGTTGAGAAACCATCAAAATTTTCGCAAGTCTGATACTCGAAACCAATAACTACAAATGCCTAGGGGAAAAATACACATACCGTTGTAATCGGGCGAGTTTCTACTTTCAGATGCAACAGGAATTTCTCGAGTTCGTCAATCCGTTCGCGAGATATGGGAGCTTGAAGTTAAGGAATGCGTGAGACACCATCAAAATTTTCGCAAGTCTGATACTCGAAACCAATAACTACAAAGGCCTAGGGGAAAAATACACATACCGTTGTAATCGGGCGAGTTTCTACTTCCACATGTAACAGGAATTTCTCGAGTTCGTCAATCCGTTCGCGAGATATGGGAGTTTGAAGTTAAGGAATGGTTGAGAAACCATCAAAATTTTCGCTGGTCTGATACTCGAAACCAATAACTGGATTGGCCTAGGGGAAAAGTACACACACCATTGTATTCGGACGAGTTTCTGCTTTCAGATGCAATAGGAATTTCTCGAGTTCGCCAATCCGTTCGCGAGATATGGGTGTTTGAAGTTAAGGAATGGTTGTGAAACCATCACAATTTTCGCAAGTCTGATACTCGAAACCAATAACTACAATGGCCTAGGGGAAAAATACACATATCGTTGTAATCGGGGCGAGATTCTACTTTCAGATGCAACAGGAATTTCTCGAGTTCGTGAATCCGTTCGCGAGATATGGGAGTTTGAAGTAAAGGAATGGTTGAGACACCATCAAAATTTTCGCAAGTCTGATACTCGAAACACATAACTACAAAGACCTTGGGGGGAAACACACATATCTTTGTAATCGGGCGTGTTTCTAATTTCAGGTGCAACAGGAATTTCTCGAGTTCGTCAATCCGTTCGCGATATATGGGAGTTTGAAGTTAAGGAATGGTTGAGAAACCATCAAAATTTTCGCTGGTCTGATACTCGAAACCAATAACTGGATTGGCCTAGGGGAAAAGTACACACACCATTGTATTCGGACGAGTTTCTGCTTTCGGATGCAATAGGAATTTCTCGAGTTCGCCAATCCGTTCGCGAGATATGGGAGTTTGAAGTTAAGGAATGGTTGAGAAACCATCAAAATTTTCGCAAGTCTGATACTCGAAACCAATAACTACAAAGGCCTAGGGGGGAAACACACATATCTTTGTAATCGGGCGTGTTTCTACTTTCAGGTGCAACAGGAATTTCTCGAGTTCGTCAATCCGTTCGCGAGATATGGGAGTTTAAAGTTAAGGAATGGTTGAGAAACCATCAAAATTTTCGCAAGTCTGATACTCGAAACCAATAACTACAATGGCCTAGGGCAAATATACACATACCGTTGTAATCGGTCGAGTTTCTGCTTCCAGGTGCAATAGGAAATTCTCGAGTTCGTCAATGCGTTCGCGAGATATGGGAGTTTGAAGTTAAGGAATGGTTGAGACACCATCAAAATTTTCGCAAGTCTGATACTCGAAACCCATAACTACAAAGGCCTACGGGGGAAACACACATATCTTTGTAATCGGGCGTGTTTCTACTTTCAGGTGCAACAGGAATTTCTCTAGTTCGTCAATCCGTTCCCGAGATATGGGTGTTTGAAGTTAAGGAATGTTTGAGAAACCATCAAAATTTTCGCTGGTCTGATACTCGAAACGAATAACTGGAATGGCCTAGGGGAAAAGTACACACACCATTGTATTCGGACGAGTTTCTGCTTTTAGATGCAATAGGAATTTCTCGAGTTCGCCAATCCGTTCGCGAGATATGGGAGTTTGAAGTTAAGGAATGGTTGAGAAACCATCAAAATTTTCGCAAGTCTGATACTCGAAACCAATAACTTCAAATGCCTAGGGGAAAAATACACATACCGTTGTAATCGGGCGAGTTTCCACTTTCAGATGCAACAGGAATTTCTCGAGTTCGTCAATCCGTTCGCGAGATATGGGAGTTTGAAGTTAAGGAATGCTTGAGACACCATCAAAATTTTCGCAGGTCTGATACTCGAAACCAATAACTGGAATGGCCTAGGGGAAAAGTACACATACCATTGTAATCGGGCGAGTTTCTACTTTCAGATACAACAGGTATTTCTCGAGTTCGTCAATCCGTTCGCGAGAAATGGGGGTCTGAAGTTAAGGAATGGTTGAGAAACCATCAACATTTTCGCAAGTCTGATACTCGAAACCAATAACTACAAATGCCTAGGGGAAAAATACACATACCGTTGTAAACGGGCGAGATTCTACTTTCACATGCAACAGGAATTTCTCGATTTCGTCAATACGTTCGCGAGATATGGGAGTTTGAAGTTAAGGAATGGTTGAGGAACCATCAAAGTTTTCGCAAGTCTGATTCTCGAATCTAATAACTACTATGGCCTAGGGCAAAAATACACATACCGTTGTAATCGGGCGAGTTTCTGCTTCCAGGTGCAATAGGAAATTCTCGAGTTCGTCAATCCGTTCGCGAGATATGGGAGTTTGAAGTTAAGGAATGGTTGGGAAACCATCAAAATTTTCGCAAGTCTGATACTCGAAACCAATAACTACAATGGCCTAGGGGAAAAATACACATACCGTTGTAATCGGGCGAGATTCTACTTTCAGATGCAACAGGAATTTCTCGAGTTCGTGAATCCGTTCGCGAGATATGGGAGTTTGAAGTTAAGGAATGTTTGAGAAACCATCAAAATTTTCGCAAGTCTGATACTCGAAACCAATAACTACAAATGCCTAGGGGAAAAATACACATACCGTTGTAATCGGGCGAGTTTCTACTTTCAGATGCAACAGGAATTTCTCGAGTTCGTCAATCCGTTCGCGAGATATGGGAGTTTGAAGTTAAGGAATGCTTGAGACACCATCAAAATTTTCGCAAGTCTGATACTCGAAACCAATAACTACTATGGCCTAGGGCAAAAATACACATACCGTTGTAATCGGGCGAGTTTCTGCTTTCAGATGCAATAGGAAATTCTCGAGTTCGTCAATCCGATCCCGAGATATGGAAGTTTGAAGTTAAGGAATGGTTGAGAAACGATCAAAATTTTCGCAAGTCTGATACTCGAAACCAATAACTGGAATGGCCTAGGGCAAAAATACACATACCGTTGTAATCGGGTGAGTTTCTACTTTCAGATACAACAGGAATTTCTCGAGTTCGTCAATCCGTTCGCGAGAAATGGGGGTCTGAAGTTAAGGAATGGTTGAGAAACCATCAACATTTTCGCAAGTCTGATACTCGAAACCAATAACTACAAATGCCTAGGGGAAAAATACACATACCGTTGTAAACGGGCGAGATTCTACTTTCAGATGCAACAGGAATTTCTCGAGTTCGTGAATCCGTTCGCGAGATATGGGAGTTTGAAGTTAAGGAATGCTTGAGACCCCATCAAAATTTTCGCAAGTCTGATACTCGAAACCAATAACTACAAAGGCCTAGGGGGAAAACACACATATCTTTGTAATCGGGCGAGTTTCTGCTCTCAGATGCAATAGGAAATTCTCGAGTTCGCCAATCCGTTCGCGAGATATGGGAGTGTGAAGTTAAGGAATGGTTGAGAAACCAACAAAATTTTCGCAAGTCTGATACTCGAAACCAATAACTACAAAGGCCTAGGCCAAAAATACACATACCGTTGTAATCGGGCGAGTTTCTGCTTTCAGATGCAACAGGAAATTCTCGAGTTCGTCAATCCGTTCGCGAGATATGGAAGTTTGAAGTTAAAATATGATTGAGAAACCATCAAAATTTTCGCTGCTCTGATACTCGAAACCAATAACTGGAATGGCCTAGGGGAAAAGTACACATACCATTGTAATCGGGCGAGTTTCTACTTTCAGATACAACAGGAATTTCTCGAGTTCGTCAATCCGTTCGCGAGAAATGGGGGTCTGAAGTTAAGGAATGGTTGAGAAACCATCAAAATTTTCGCAAGTCTGATACTCGAAACCAATAACTACAAATGCCTAGAGGAAAAATACACATACCGTTGTAAACGGGCGAGATTCTACTTTCACATGCAACAGGAATTTCTCGATTTCGTCAATACGTTCGCGAGATATGGGAGTTTGAAGTTAAGGAATGGTTGAGAAACCATCAAAATTTTCGCAATTCTGATACTCGAAACCAATAACTACAATGGCCTAGGGCAAAAATACACATACCGTTGTAATCGGGCGAGTTTCTGCTTTCAGATGCAATAGAAAATTCTCGAGTTCGTCAATCCGTTCGCGAGATATGGAAGTTTGAAGTTAAGGAATGGTTGAGAAACCATCAAAATTTTCGCAATTCTGATACTCGAAACCAATAACTACAATGGCCTAGGGCAAAAATACACATACCGTTGTAATCGGGCGAGTTTCTGCTTTCAGATGCAATAGAAAATTCTCGAGTTCGTCAATCCGTTCGCGAGATATGGAAGTTTGAAATTAAGGAATGATTGAGAAACCATCAAAATTTTCGCAAGTCTGATACTCGAAACCAATAACTGGATTGGCCTAGGGGAATAGTACACACACCATTGTATTCGGGCGAGTTTCTGCTTTGAGATGCAATAGGAATTTCTCGAGTTCGTCAATCCGTTCGCGAGATATGGGAGTTTGAAGTTAAGGAATGGTTGAGAAACCATCAATATTTTCGCAATTCTGATGCTAGAAACGAATAACTGGAATGGCCTAGGGGAGAAGTACACACACCATTGTAATCGGGAGAGTTTCTACTTTCAGATGCAACAGGAATTTCTCGAGTTCGTCAATCCGTTCGCGAGATATGGGAGTTTGAAGTTAAGGAATGGTTGAGAAACCATCAAAATTTTCGCAATTCTGATACTCGAAACCAATAACTACAATGGCCTAGGGCAAAAATACACATACCGTTGTAATCGGGCGAGTTTCTGCTTTCAGATGCAATAGCACATTCTCGAGTTCGTCAATCCGTTCGCGAGATATGGGAGTTTGAAGTTAAGGAATGGTTGAGAAACCATCAAAATTTTCGCAAGTCTTATACTCGAAACCAATAACTACAAAGGCCTAGGGGGAAAACACACATATCTTTGAAATCGGGCGTGTTTCTACTTTCAGGTGCAACAGGAATTTCTCGAGTTCGTCAATCCGTTCGCGAGATATGGGAGTTTGAAGTTAAGGAATGGTTGAGAAACCATCACAATTTTCGCAAGTCTGATACTCGAAACCAATCACCAATATGGCCTAGGGCAAAAATACACATACCGTTGTAATCGGGCGAGTTTCTGCTTTCAGATGCAATAGCACATTCTCGAGTTCGTCAATACGTTCGCGAGATATGGGAGTTTGAAGTTAAGGAATGGTTGAGAAACCATCAAAATTTTCGCAATTCTGATACTCGAAACCAATAACTGGAATGGCCTAGGGGAAAAGTACACACACCATTGTAATCGGGCGAGTTTCTACTTTCAGATGCAACAGGAATTTCTCGAGTTCGTCAATCCGTTCGCGAGATATGGGAGTTTGAAGTTAAAGAATGGTTAAGAAACCATCAAAATTTTCGCAAGTATGATACTCGAAACCAATAACTACAATGGCCTAGGGGAAAAATACACATACCGTTGTAATCGGGCGAGTTTCTACTTCCACATGCATTGATTGTCTACCAGCTTCCCGGGCGCCAAGTGCGCAAGCTGTGTCGTACCAAGGCTTTTGCCTAAACCGAACGGTGTTGGGGCTAGCTTGCAACCGCTGCCAGGGGTCACGCACGTAGATGTTTTGTGCGGCGGGGCTCGGAAAAACCCCTCCTTCACCGCTCAGGATCATCAGGAGAGTAGACTGTCCCGCTAGGGAAGTGATCTACTTAGTCATCTCGCCAGTGATTCTATGCGAGCACAGTGATCAGTAGCGAGACGTATCCAGCGGGGGCCACGGGGAGGCGAGATCACTAGCTCGAGGCTCAGTCTCGTACGGGCTCGCGGATCTTTGAGCGAGTGTTTGACGTCGGGTGCCGTAGCACCCGGTGTCACCCGTCATGGCACACTTCTTCCTGATGGAAGCAGTGCCCGTGATACCATGTCCGGGGGACTTCCACATGCAACAGGAATTTCTCGAGTTCGTCAATCCGTTCGCGAGATATGGGAGTTTGAAGTTAAGGAATGGTCGAGCAACCATCAAACTGTTCGCTGGTCTGATACTCGAAACCAATAACTGGAATGGCCTAGGGGAATAGTACACACACCATTGTATTCGGGCGAGTTTCTGCTTTCAGATGCAATAGGAATTCCTCGAGTTCGTCAATCCGTTCGCGAAATATGGGAGTTTGAAGTTAAGGAATGGTTGAGAAACCATCAAAATTTTGGCAATTCTGATGCTAGAAACGAATAACGGGAATGGCCTAGGGGAAAAGTACACACACCATTGTAATCGGGCGAGTTTCTACTTTCAGATGCAACAGGAATTTCTCGAGTTCGTCAATCCGTTCGCGAGATATGGGAGTTTGAAGTTAAGGCATGGTTGAGAAACCATCAAACTTTTCGCAATTCAGATGCTAGAAACGAATAACTGGAATGGCCTAGGGGAAAAGTACACACACCATTCTAATCGGGCGAGTTTCTTCTTTCAGATGCAACAGGAATTTCTCGAGTTCGTCAATCCGTTCGCGAGATATGGGAGTTTGAAGTTAAGGAATGGTTGAGAAACCATGAAAATTTTCGCTGGTCTGATACTCGAAACCAATAACTGTATTGGCCTAGGGGAATAGTACACACACCATTGTATTCGGGCGAGTTTCTGCTTTCAGATGCAATAGGAATTTCTCGAGTTCGTCAATCCGTTCGCGAGATATGGGAGTTTGAAGTTAAGGAATGGTTGAGAAACCATCAACATTATCGCAATTCTGATGCTAGAAACGAATAACTGGAATGGCCTAGGGGAGAAGTACACACACCATTGTAATCGGGGGAGATTCCACTTTGAGATGCAACAGGAATTTCTCGAGTTCGTCAATCCGTTCGCGAGATATGGGAGTTTGAAGTTAAGGAATGGTCGAGCAACCATCAAAATTTTCGCAATTCTGATGCTAGAAACGAATAACTGGCATGGCCTAGGGGAGAAGTACACACACCATTGTAATCGGGGGAGATTCTACTTTGAGATGCAACAGGAATTTCTCGAGTTCGTCAATCCGTTCGCGAGATATGGGAATTTGATGTTAAGGAATGGATGAGAAACCATAAAAATTTTCGCGAGTATGATACTCGAAATCAGTAACTACTATCGCCTAGGGCAAAAATACACATACCGTTGTAATCGGGCGAGTTTCTGCTTTCAGATGCAATAGAAAATTCTCCAGTTCGTCAATCCGTTCGCGAGATATGGAAGTTTGAAATTAAGGAATGATTGAGAAACCATCAAAATTTTCGCAAGTCTGATACTCGAAACCAATAACTGGATTGGCCTAGGGGAATAGTACACACACCATTGTATTCGGGCGAGTTTCTGCTTTGAGATGCAATAGGAATTTCTCGAGTTCGTCAATCCGTTCGCGAGATATGGGAGTTTGAAGTTAAGGAATGGTTGAGAAACCATCAATATTTTCGCAAGTCTGATACTCGAAACCAATCACCAATATGGCCTAGGGCAAAAATACACATACCGTTGTAATCGGGCGAGTTTCTGCTTTCAGATGCAATAGCACATTCTCGAGTTCGTCAATACGTTCGCGAGATATGGGAGTTTGAAGTTAAGGAATGGTTGAGAAACCATCAAAATTTTCGCAATTCTGATACTCGAAACCAATAACTGGAATGGCCTAGGGGAAAAGTACACACACCATTGTAATCGGGCGAGTTTCTACTTTCAGATGCAACAGGAATTTCTCGAGTTCGTCAATCCGTTCGCGAGATATGGGAGTTTGAAGTTAAAGAATGGTTAAGAAACCATCAAAATTTTCGCAAGTATGATACTCGAAACCAATAACTACAATGGCCTAGGGGAAAAATACACATACCGTTGTAATCGGGCGAGTTTCTACTTCCACATGCATTGATTGTCTACCAGCTTCCCGGGCGCCAAGTGCGCAAGCTGTGTCGTACCAAGGCTTTTGCCTAAACCGAACGGTGTTGGGGCTAGCTTGCAACCGCTGCCAGGGGTCACGCACGTAGATGTTTTGTGCGGCGGGGCTCGGAAAAACCCCTCCTTCACCGCTCAGGATCATCAGGAGAGTAGACTGTCCCGCTAGGGAAGTGATCTACTTAGTCATCTCGCCAGTGATTCTATGCGAGCACAGTGATCAGTAGCGAGACGTATCCAGCGGGGGCCACGGGGAGGCGAGATCACTAGCTCGAGGCTCAGTCTCGTACGGGCTCGCGGATCTTTGAGCGAGTGTTTGACGTCGGGTGCCGTAGCACCCGGTGTCACCCGTCATGGCACACTTCTTCCTGATGGAAGCAGTGCCCGTGATACCATGTCCGGGGGACTTCCACATGCAACAGGAATTTCTCGAGTTCGTCAATCCGTTCGCGAGATATGGGAGTTTGAAGTTAAGGAATGGTCGAGCAACCATCAAACTGTTCGCTGGTCTGATACTCGAAACCAATAACTGGAATGGCCTAGGGGAATAGTACACACACCATTGTATTCGGGCGAGTTTCTGCTTTCAGATGCAATAGGAATTCCTCGAGTTCGTCAATCCGTTCGCGAAATATGGGAGTTTGAAGTTAAGGAATGGTTGAGAAACCATCAAAATTTTGGCAATTCTGATGCTAGAAACGAATAACGGGAATGGCCTAGGGGAAAAGTACACACACCATTGTAATCGGGCGAGTTTCTACTTTCAGATGCAACAGGAATTTCTCGAGTTCGTCAATCCGTTCGCGAGATATGGGAGTTTGAAGTTAAGGCATGGTTGAGAAACCATCAAACTTTTCGCAATTCAGATGCTAGAAACGAATAACTGGAATGGCCTAGGGGAAAAGTACACACACCATTCTAATCGGGCGAGTTTCTTCTTTCAGATGCAACAGGAATTTCTCGAGTTCGTCAATCCGTTCGCGAGATATGGGAGTTTGAAGTTAAGGAATGGTTGAGAAACCATGAAAATTTTCATTGGTCTGATACTCGAAACCAATAACTGTATTGGCCTAGGGGAATAGTACACACACCATTGTATTCGGGCGAGTTTCTGCTTTCAGATGCAATAGGAATTTCTCGAGTTCGTCAATCCGTTCGCGAGATATGGGAGTTTGAAGTTAAGGAATGGTTGAGAAACCATCAACATTATCGCAATTCTGATGCTAGAAACGAATAACTGGAATGGCCTAGGGGAGAAGTACACACACCATTGTAATCGGGGGAGATTCCACTTTGAGATGCAACAGGAATTTCTCGAGTTCGTCAATCCGTTCGCGAGATATGGGAGTTTGAAGTTAAGGAATGGTCGAGCAACCATCAAAATTTTCGCAATTCTGATGCTAGAAACGAATAACTGGCATGGCCTAGGGGAGAAGTACACACACCATTGTAATCGGGGGAGATTCTACTTTGAGATGCAACAGGAATTTCTCGAGTTCGTCAATCCGTTCGCGAGATATGGGAATTTGATGTTAAGGAATGGATGAGAAACCATAAAAATTTTCGCGAGTATGATACTCGAAATCAGTAACTACTATCGCCTAGGGCAAAAATACACATACCGTTGTAATCGGGCGAGTTTCTGCTTTCAGATGCAATAGAAAATTCTCCAGTTCGTCAATCCGTTCGCGAGATATGGAAGTTTGAAATTAAGGAATGATTGAGAAACCATCAAAATTTTCGCAAGTCTGATACTCGAAACCAATAACTGGATTGGCCTAGGGGAATAGTACACACACCATTGTATTCGGGCGAGTTTCTGCTTTGAGATGCAATAGGAATTTCTCGAGTTCGTCAATCCGTTCGCGAGATATGGGAGTTTGAAGTTAAGGAATGGTCGAGCAACCATCAAAATTTTCGCAATTCTGATGCTAGAAACGAATAACTGGCATGGCCTAGGGGAGAAGTACACACACCATTGTAATCGGGGGAGATTCTACTTTGAGATGCAACAGGAATTTCTCGAGTTCGTCAATCCGTTCGCGAGATATGGGAGTTTGAAGTTAAGGAATGGTTGAGAAACCATCAAAATTTTCGCAAGTCTTATACTCGAAACCAATAACTACAAAGGCCTAGGGGGAAAACACACATATCTTTGAAATCGGGCGTGTTTCTACTTTCAGGTGCAACAGGAATTTCTCGAGTTCGTCAATCCGTTCGCGAGATATGGGAGTTTGAAGTTAAGGAATGGTTGAGAAACCATCACAATTTTCGCAAGTCTGATACTCGAAACCAATCACCAATATGGCCTAGGGCAAAAATACACATACCGTTGTAATCGGGCGAGTTTCTGCTTTCAGATGCAATAGCACATTCTCGAGTTCGTCAATCCGTTCGCGAGATATGGGAGTTTGAAGTTAAGGAATGGTTGAGAAACCATCAAAATTTTCGCAAGTCTTATACTCGAAACCAATAACTACAAAGGCCTAGGGGGAAAACACACATATCTTTGAAATCGGGCGTGTTTCTACTTTCAGGTGCAACAGGAATTTCTCGAGTTCGTCAATCCGTTCGCGAGATATGGGAGTTTGAAGTTAAGGAATGGTTGAGAAACCATCACAATTTTCGCAAGTCTGATACTCGAAACCAATCACCAATATGGCCTAGGGCAAAAATACACATACCGTTGTAATCGGGCGAGTTTCTGCTTTCAGATGCAATAGCACATTCTCGAGTTCGTCAATACGTTCGCGAGATATGGGAGTTTGAAGTTAAGGAATGGTTGAGAAACCATCAAAATTTTCGCAATTCTGATACTCGAAACCAATAACTGGAATGGCCTAGGGGAAAAGTACACACACCATTGTAATCGGGCGAGTTTCTACTTTCAGATGCAACAGGAATTTCTCGAGTTCGTCAATCCGTTCGCGAGATATGGGAGTTTGAAGTTAAAGAATGGTTAAGAAACCATCAAAATTTTCGCAAGTATGATACTCGAAACCAATAACTACAATGGCCTAGGGGAAAAATACACATACCGTTGTAATCGGGCGAGTTTCTACTTCCACATGCATTGATTGTCTACCAGCTTCCCGGGCGCCAAGTGCGCAAGCTGTGTCGTACCAAGGCTTTTGCCTAAACCGAACGGTGTTGGGGCTAGCTTGCAACCGCTGCCAGGGGTCACGCACGTAGATGTTTTGTGCGGCGGGGCTCGGAAAAACCCCTCCTTCACCGCTCAGGATCATCAGGAGAGTAGACTGTCCCGCTAGGGAAGTGATCTACTTAGTCATCTCGCCAGTGATTCTATGCGAGCACAGTGATCAGTAGCGAGACGTATCCAGCGGGGGCCACGGGGAGGCGAGATCACTAGCTCGAGGCTCAGTCTCGTACGGGCTCGCGGATCTTTGAGCGAGTGTTTGACGTCGGGTGCCGTAGCACCCGGTGTCACCCGTCATGGCACACTTCTTCCTGATGGAAGCAGTGCCCGTGATACCATGTCCGGGGGACTTCCACATGCAACAGGAATTTCTCGAGTTCGTCAATCCGTTCGCGAGATATGGGAGTTTGAAGTTAAGGAATGGTCGAGCAACCATCAAACTGTTCGCTGGTCTGATACTCGAAACCAATAACTGGAATGGCCTAGGGGAATAGTACACACACCATTGTATTCGGGCGAGTTTCTGCTTTCAGATGCAATAGGAATTCCTCGAGATCGTCAATCCGTTCGCGAAATATGGGAGTTTGAAGTTAAGGAATGGTTGAGAAACCATCAAAATTTTGGCAATTCTGATGCTAGAAACGAATAACGGGAATGGCCTAGGGGAAAAGTACACACACCATTGTAATCGGGCGAGTTTCTACTTTCAGATGCAACAGGAATTTCTCGAGTTCGTCAATCCGTTCGCGAGATATGGGAGTTTGAAGTTAAGGCATGGTTGAGAAACCATCAAACTTTTCGCAATTCAGATGCTAGAAACGAATAACTGGAATGGCCTAGGGGAAAAGTACACACACCATTCTAATCGGGCGAGTTTCTTCTTTCAGATGCAACAGGAATTTCTCGAGTTCGTCAATCCGTTCGCGAGATATGGGAGTTTGAAGTTAAGGAATGGTTGAGAAACCATGAAAATTTTCGCTGGTCTGATACTCGAAACCAATAACTGTATTGGCCTAGGGGAATAGTACACACACCATTGTATTCGGGCGAGTTTCTGCTTTCAGATGCAATAGGAATTTCTCGAGTTCGTCAATCCGTTCGCGAGATATGGGAGTTTGAAGTTAAGGAATGGTTGAGAAACCATCAACATTATCGCAATTCTGATGCTAGAAACGAATAACTGGAATGGCCTAGGGGAGAAGTACACACACCATTGTAATCGGGGGAGATTCCACTTTGAGATGCAACAGGAATTTCTCGAGTTCGTCAATCCGTTCGCGAGATATGGGAGTTTGAAGTTAAGGAATGGTCGAGCAACCATCAAAATTTTCGCAATTCTGATGCTAGAAACGAATAACTGGCATGGCCTAGGGGAGAAGTACACACACCATTGTAATCGGGGGAGATTCTACTTTGAGATGCAACAGGAATTTCTCGAGTTCGTCAATCCGTTCGCGAGATATGGGAATTTGATGTTAAGGAATGGATGAGAAACCATAAAAATTTTCGCGAGTATGATACTCGAAATCAGTAACTACTATCGCCTAGGGCAAAAATACACATACCGTTGTAATCGGGCGAGTTTCTGCTTTCAGATGCAATAGGAATTTCTCGAGTTCGTCAATCCGTTCGCGAGATATGGGAGTTTGAAGTTAAGGAATGGTTGAGAAACCATCAACATTATCGCAATTCTGATGCTAGAAACGAATAACTGGAATGGCCTAGGGGAGAAGTACACACACCATTGTAATCGGGGGAGATTCCACTTTGAGATGCAACAGGAATTTCTCGAGTTCGTCAATCCGTTCGCGAGATATGGGAGTTTGAAGTTAAGGAATGGTCGAGCAACCATCAAAATTTTCGCAATTCTGATGCTAGAAACGAATAACTGGCATGGCCTAGGGGAGAAGTACACACACCATTGTAATCGGGGGAGATTCTACTTTGAGATGCAACAGGAATTTCTCGAGTTCGTCAATCCGTTCGCGAGATATGGGAATTTGATGTTAAGGAATGGATGAGAAACCATAAAAATTTTCGCGAGTATGATACTCGAAATCAGTAACTACTATCGCCTAGGGCAAAAATACACATACCGTTGTAATCGGGCGAGTTTCTGCTTTCAGATGCAATAGAAAATTCTCCAGTTCGTCAATCCGTTCGCGAGATATGGAAGTTTGAAATTAAGGAATGATTGAGAAACCATCAAAATTTTCGCAAGTCTGATACTCGAAACCAATAACTGGATTGGCCTAGGGGAATAGTACACACACCATTGTATTCGGGCGAGTTTCTGCTTTGAGATGCAATAGGAATTTCTCGAGTTCGTCAATCCGTTCGCGAGATATGGGAGTTTGAAGTTAAGGAATGGTTGAGAAACCATCAATATTTTCGCAATTCTGATGCTAGAAACGAATAACTGGAATGGCCTAGGGGAGAAGTACACACACCATTGTAATCGGGAGAGTTTCTACTTTCAGATGCAACAGGAATTTCTCGAGTTCGTCAATCCGTTCGCGAGATATGGGAGTTTGAAGTTAAGGAATGGTTGAGAAACCATCAAAATTTTCGCAAGTCTTATACTCGAAACCAATAACTACAAAGGCCTAGGGGGAAAACACACATATCTTTGAAATCGGGCGTGTTTCTACTTTCAGGTGCAACAGGAATTTCTCGAGTTCGTCAATCCGTTCGCGAGATATGGGAGTTTGAAGTTAAGGAATGGTTGAGAAACCATCACAATTTTCGCAAGTCTGATACTCGAAACCAATCACCAATATGGCCTAGGGCAAAAATACACATACCGTTGTAATCGGGCGAGTTTCTGCTTTCAGATGCAATAGCACATTCTCGAGTTCGTCAATACGTTCGCGAGATATGGGAGTTTGAAGTTAAGGAATGGTTGAGAAACCATCAAAATTTTCGCAATTCTGATACTCGAAACCAATAACTGGAATGGCCTAGGGGAAAAGTACACACACCATTGTAATCGGGCGAGTTTCTACTTTCAGATGCAACAGGAATTTCTCGAGTTCGTCAATCCGTTCGCGAGATATGGGAGTTTGAAGTTAAGGAATGGTTGAGAAACCATCAAAATTTTGGCAATTCTGATGCTAGAAACGAATAACGGGAATGGCCTAGGGGAAAAGTACACACACCATTCTAATCGGGCGAGTTTCTTCTTTCAGATGCAACAGGAATTTCTCGAGTTCGTCAATCCGTTCGCGAGATATGGGAGTTTGAAGTTAAGGAATGGGAGAGAAACCATCAAAATTTTCGCTGGTCTGGAACTCGAAACCAATAACTGGAATGGCCTAGGGGAATAGTACACACCCCATTGTATTCGGACGAGTTTCTGCTTTCAGATGCAATAGGAAATTCTCGAGTTCATCAATACGTTCGCGAGATATGGGAGTTTGAAGTTAAGGAATGGTTGAGAAACCATCAAAATTTTCGCTGGTCTGATACTCGAAACCAATAACTGGATTGGCCTAGGGGAATAGTACACACACCATTGTATTCGGCGAGTTTCTGCTCTCAGATGCAATAGGAATTTCTCGAGTTCGTCAATCCGTTCGCGAGATATGGGAGTTTGAAATTAAGGAATGGTTGAGAAACCATCAAAATTTTCGCAAGTCTTATACTCGAAACCAATAACTACAAAGGCCTAGGGGGAAAACACACATATCTTTGAAATCGGGCGTGTTTCTACTTTCAGGTGCAACAGGAATTTCTCGAGTTCGTCAATCCGTTCGCGAGATATGGGAGTTTGAAGTTAAGGAATGGTTGAGAAACCATCACAATTTTCGCAAGTCTGATACTCGAAACCAATCACCAATATGGCCTAGGGCAAAAATACACATACCGTTGTAATCGGGCGAGTTTCTGCTTTCAGATGCAATAGCACATTCTCGAGTTCGTCAATACGTTCGCGAGATATGGGAGTTTGAAGTTAAGGAATGGTTGAGAAACCATCAAAATTTTCGCAATTCTGATACTCGAAACCAATAACTGGAATGGCCTAGGGGAAAAGTACACACACCATTGTAATCGGGCGAGTTTCTACTTTCAGATGCAACAGGAATTTCTCGAGTTCGTCAATCCGTTCGCGAGATATGGGAGTTTGAAGTTAAGGAATGGTTAAGAAACCATCAAAATTTTCGCAAGTCTGATACTCGAAACCAATAACTGGAATGGCCTAGGGGAACAGTACACACACCATTGTATTCGGGCGAGTTTCTGCTTTCAGATGCAATAGGAATTCCTCGAGTTCGTCAATCCGTTCGCGAGATATGGGAGTTTGAAGTTAAGGAATGGTTGAGAAACCATCAAAATTTTGGCAATTCTGATGCTAGAAACGAATAACGGGAATGGCCTAGGGGAAAAGTACACACACCATTGTAATCGGGCGAGTTTCTACTTTCAGATGCAACAGGAATTTCTCGAGTTCGTCAATCCGTTCGCGAGATATGGGAGTTTGAAGTTAAGGAATGGTTGAGAAACCATCAAACTTTTCGCAATTCAGATGCTAGAAACGAATAACTGGAATGGCCTAGGGGAAAAGTACACACACCATTCTAATCGGGCGAGTTTCTTCTTTCAGATGCAACAGGAATTTCTCGAGTTCGTCAATCCGTTCGCGAGATATGGGAGTTTGAAGTTAAGGAATGGTTGAGATACCATGAAAATTTTCGCTGGTCTGATACTCGAAACCAATAACTGTATTGGCCTAGGGGAATAGTACACACACCATTGTATTCGGGCGAGTTTCTGCTTTCAGATGCAATAGGAACTTCTCGAGTTCGTCAATCCGTTTGCGAGATATGGGAGTTTGAAGTTAAGGAATGGTTGAGAAACCATCAACATTATCGCAATTCTGATGGTAGAAACGAATAACTGGAATGGCCTAGGGGAGAAGTACACACACCATTGTAATCGGGGGAGATTCTACTTTGAGATGCAACAGGAATTTCTCGAGTTCGTCAATCCGTTCGCGAGATATGGGAGTTTGAAGTTAAGGAATGGTCGAGCAACCATCAAAATTTTCGCAATTCTGATGCTGGAAACGAATAACTGGAATGGCCTAGGGGAGAAGTACACACACCATTGTAATCGGGGGAGATTCTACTTTGAGATGCAACAGGAATTTCTCGAGTTCGTCAATCCGTTCGCGAGATATGGGATTTTGAAGTTAAGGAATGGTTGAGAAACCATCAAAATTTTCGCAAGTCTGATACTCGAAACCAATAACTACAAAGGCCTAGGGGGAAAACACACATACCTTTGTAATCGGGCGTGTTTCTACTTTCAGGTGCAACAGGAATTTCTCGAGTTCGTCAATCCGTTCGCGAGATATGGGAGTTTGAAGTTAAGGAATGGTTGAGAAACCATCAAAGTTTTCGCAAGTCTGATTCTCGAATCTAATAACTACTATGGCCTAGGGCAAAAATACACATACCGTTGTAATCGGGCGAGTTTCTGCTTTCAGATGCAATAGCACATTCTCGAGTTCGTCAATCCGTTCGCGAGATATGGGAGTTTGAAGTTAAGGAATGGTTGAGAAACCATCAATATTTTCGCAATTCTGATGCTAGAAACGAATAACTGGAATGGCCTAGGGGAGAAGTACACACACCATTGTAATCGGGAGAGTTTCTACTTTCAGATGCAACAGGAATTTCTCGAGTTCGTCAATCCGATCGCGAGATATGGGAGTTTGAAGTTAAGGAATGGTTGAGAAACCATCAAAATTTTCGCAAGTCTTATACTCGAAACCAATAACTACAAAGGCCTAGGGGGAAAACACACATATCTTTGAAATCGGGCGTGTTTCTACTTTCAGGTGCAACAGGAATTTCTCGAGTTCGTCAATCCGTTCGCGAGATATGGGAGTTTGAAGTTAAGGAATGGTTGAGAAACCATCATAATTTTCGCAAGTCTGATACTCGAAACCAATCACCAATATGGCCTAGGGCAAAAATACACATACCGTTGTAATCGGGCGAGTTTCTGCTTTCAGATGCAATAGCACATTCTCGAGTTCGTCAATACGTTCGCGAGATATGGGAGTTTGAAGTTAAGGAATGGTTGAGAAACCATCAAAATTTTCGCAATTCTGATACTCGAAACCAATAACTACAATGGCCTAGGGCAAAAATACACATACCGTTGTAATCGGGCGAGTTTCTGCTTTCAGATGCAATAGAAAATTCTCGAGTTCGTCAATCCGTTCGCGAGATATGGAAGTTTGAAGTTAAGGAATGATTGAGAAACCATCAAAATTTTCGCAAGTCTGACACACGAAACCAATAACTACAAAGGCCTAGGGGGAAAACACACATATCTTTGTAATCGGGCGTGTTTCTAATACTTTCAGGTGCAACAGGAATTTCTCGAGTTCGTCAATCCGTTAGCGAGATATGGGAGTTTGAAGTTAAGGAATGGTTGAGAAACCATCAAAATTTTCGCAAGTATGATACTCGAAACCAATAACTACAGTGGCCTAGGGGAAAAATACACATACCGTTGTAATCGTGCGAGTTTCTGCTTCCACATGCAACAGGAATTTCTCGAGTTCGTCAATCCTATCGCGAGATATGGGAGTATGAAGTTAAGGAATGGTGGAGCAACCATCAAAATTTTCGCAATTCCGATGCTAGAAACGAATAACTGGAATGGCCTAGGGGAATAGTACACACACCATTGTATTCGGGCGAGTTTCTGCTTTCAGATGCAATAGGAATTCCTCGAGTTCGTCAATCCGTTCGCGAGATATGGGAGTTTGAAGTTAAGGAATGGTTGAGAAACCATCAAAATTTTCGCAATTCTGATACTCGAAACCAATAACTGGAATGGCCTAGGGGAAAAGTACACACACCATTGTAATCGGGCGAGTTTCTACTTTCAGATGCAACAGGAATTTCTCGAGTTCGTCAATCCGTTCGCGAGATATGGGAGTTTGAAGTTAAGGAATGGTTAAGAAACCATCAAAATTTTCGCAAGTCTGATACTCGAAACCAATAACTGGAATGGCCTAGGGGAACAGTACACACACCATTGTATTCGGGCGAGTTTCTGCTTTCAGATGCAATAGGAATTCCTCGAGTTCGTCAATCCGTTCGCGAGATATGGGAGTTTGAAGTTAAGGAATGGTTGAGAAACCATCAAAATTTTGGCAATTCTGATGCTAGAAACGAATAACTGGAATGGCCTAGGGGAAAAGTACACACACCATTCTAATCGGGCGAGTTTCTTCTTTCAGATGCAACAGGAATTTCTCGAGTTCGTCAATCCGTTCGCGAGATATGGGAGTTTGAAGTTAAGGAATGGTTGAGATACCATGAAAATTTTCGCTGGTCTGATACTCGAAACCAATAACTGTATTGGCCTAGGGGAATAGTACACACACCATTGTATTCGGGCGAGTTTCTGCTTTCAGATGCAATAGGAACTTCTCGAGTTCGTCAATCCGTTTGCGAGATATGGGAGTTTGAAGTTAAGGAATGGTTGAGAAACCATCAACATTATCGCAATTCTGATGCTAGAAACGAATAACTGGAATGGCCTAGGGGAGAAGTACACACACCATTGTAATCGGGGGAGATTCTACTTTGAGATGCAACAGGAATTTCTCGAGTTCGTCAATCCGTTCGCGAGATATGGGAGTTTGAAGTTAAGGAATGGTCGAGCAACCATCAAAATTTTCGCAATTCTGATGCTGGAAACGAATAACTGGAATGGCCTAGGGGAGAAGTACACACACCATTGTAATCGGGGGAGATTCTACTTTGAGATGCAACAGGAATTTCTCGAGTTCGTCAATCCGTTCGCGAGATATGGGATTTTGAAGTTAAGGAATGGTTGAGAAACCATCAAAATTTTCGCAAGTCTGATACTCGAAACCAATAACTACAAAGGCCTAGGGGGAAAACACACATACCTTTGTAATCGGGCGTGTTTCTACTTTCAGGTGCAACAGGAATTTCTCGAGTTCGTCAATCCGTTCGCGAGATATGGGAGTTTGAAGTTAAGGAATGGTTGAGAAACCATCAAAGTTTTCGCAAGTCTGATTCTCGAATCTAATAACTACTATGGCCTAGGGCAAAAATACACATACCGTTGTAATCGGGCGAGTTTCTGCTTTCAGATGCAATAGCACATTCTCGAGTTCGTCAATCCGTTCGCGAGATATGGGAGTTTGAAGTTAAGGAATGGTTGAGAAACCATCAATATTTTCGCAATTCTGATGCTAGAAACGAATAACTGGAATGGCCTAGGGGAGAAGTACACACACCATTGTAATCGGGAGAGTTTCTACTTTCAGATGCAACAGGAATTTCTCGAGTTCGTCAATCCGATCGCGAGATATGGGAGTTTGAAGTTAAGGAATGGTTGAGAAACCATCAAAATTTTCGCAAGTCTTATACTCGAAACCAATAACTACAAAGGCCTAGGGGGAAAACACACATATCTTTGAAATCGGGCGTGTTTCTACTTTCAGGTGCAACAGGAATTTCTCGAGTTCGTCAATCCGTTCGCGAGATATGGGAGTTTGAAGTTAAGGAATGGTTGAGAAACCATCATAATTTTCGCAAGTCTGATACTCGAAACCAATCACCAATATGGCCTAGGGCAAAAATACACATACCGTTGTAATCGGGCGAGTTTCTGCTTTCAGATGCAATAGCACATTCTCGAGTTCGTCAATACGTTCGCGAGATATGGGAGTTTGAAGTTAAGGAATGGTTGAGAAACCATCAAAATTTTCGCAATTCTGATACTCGAAACCAATAACTACAATGGCCTAGGGCAAAAATACACATACCGTTGTAATCGGGCGAGTTTCTGCTTTCAGATGCAATAGAAAATTCTCGAGTTCGTCAATCCGTTCGCGAGATATGGAAGTTTGAAGTTAAGGAATGATTGAGAAACCATCAAAATTTTCGCAAGTCTGACACACGAAACCAATAACTACAAAGGCCTAGGGGGAAAACACACATATCTTTGTAATCGGGCGTGTTTCTAATACTTTCAGGTGCAACAGGAATTTCTCGAGTTCGTCAATCCGTTAGCGAGATATGGCAGTTTGAAGTTAAGGAATGGTTGAGAAACCATCAAAATTTTCGCAAGTATGATACTCGAAACCAATAACTACAGTGGCCTAGGGGAAAAATACACATACCGTTGTAATCGTGCGAGTTTCTGCTTCCACATGCAACAGGAATTTCTCGAGTTCGTCAATCCTATCGCGAGATATGGGAGTATGAAGTTAAGGAATGGTGGAGCAACCATCAAAATTTTCGCAATTCCGATGCTAGAAACGAATAACTGGAATGGCCTAGGGGAATAGTACACACACCATTGTATTCGGGCGAGTTTCTGCTTTCAGATGCAATAGGAATTCCTCGAGTTCGTCAATCCGTTCGCGAGATATGGGAGTTTGAAGTTAAGGAATGGTTGAGAAACCATCAAAATTTTCGCAAGTCTGATACTCGAAACCAATAACTACAATGGCCTAGGGGAAAAGTACACACACCGTTGTAATCAGGCGAGTTTCTACTTTCAGATGCAACAGGAATTTCTCGATTTCGTCAATCCGTTCGCGAGATATGGGAGTTTGAAGTTAAGGAATGCTTGAGACACCATCAAAATTTTCGCAAGTCTGATACTCGAAACCAATAACTACAAAGGCCTAGGGGAAAAATACACATACCGTTGTAATCGGGCGAGTTTCTACTTTCAGATGCAACAGGAATTTCTCGAGTTCGTCAATCCGTTCGCGAGATATGGGAGTTTGAAGTTAAGGAATGCTTGAGACACCATCAAAATTTTCGCAAGTCTGATACTCGAAACCAATAACTACAAAGGCCTAGGTGGAAAACACACATATCATTGTAATCGGGCGAGTTTATGCTTTCAGATGCAATAGGAAATTCTGGAGTTCGCCAATCCGTTCGCGAGATATGGGAGTGTGAAGTTAAGGAATGGTTGAGAAACCAACAAAATTTTCGCAAGTCTGATACTCGAAACCAATAACTACAAAGGCCTAGGGGAAAAATACACATACCGTTGTAATCGGGCGAGTTTCTACTTCCACATGTAACAGGAATTTCTCGAGTTCGTCAATCCGTTCGCGAGATATGGGAGTTTAAAGTTAAGGAATGGTTGAGAAACCATCAAAATTTTCGCTGGTCTGATACTCGAAACCAATAACTGGATTGGCCTAGGGGAATAGTACACATACCATTGTATTCGGGCGAGTTTCTGCTTTCAGATGCAATAGGAATTTCTCGAGTTCGTCAATCCGTTCGCGAGATATGGGAGTTTGAAGTTAAGGAATGGTTGAGAAACCATCAAAATTTTCGCAAGTCTGATACTCGAAACCAATAACTACAGTGGCCTAGGGGAAAAATACACATACCGTTGTAATCGGGCGAGTTTCTACTTCCACATGCAACAGGAATTTCTCGAGTTCGTCAATCCTTTCGCGAGATATGGGAGTTTGAAGTTAAGGAATGGTCGAGCAACCATCAAAATTTTCGCAATTCCGATGCTAGAAACGAATAACTGGAATGGCCTAGGGGAGAAGTACACACACCATTGTAATCGGGAGAGTTTCTACTTTCAGATTCAACAGGAATTTCTCGAGTTCGTCAATCCGTTCGCGAGATATGGGAGTTTGAAGTTAAGGAATGGTTGAGAAACCATCAAAATTTTCGCAAGTCTGATACTCGAAACCAATAACTACAAAGGCCTAGGGGGAAAACACACATATCTTTGTAATCGGGCGTGTTTCTACTTTCAGGTGCAACAGGAATTTCTCGAGTTCGTCAATCCGTTCGCGAGATATGGGAGTTTGAAGTTAAGGAATGGTTGAGAAACCATCACAATTTTCGCAAGTCTGATACTCGAAACCAATCACCAATATGGCCTAGGGCAAAAATACACATACCGTTGTAATCGGGCGAGTTTCTGCTTTCAGATGCAATAGCAAATTCTCGAGTTCGTCAATACGTTCGCGAGATATGGGAGTTTGAAGTTAAGGAATGGTTGAGAAACCATCAAAATTTTCGCAAGTCTGATACTCGAAACCAATAACTACAGTGGCCTAGGGGAAAAATACACATACCGTTGTAATCGGGCGAGTTTCTACTTCCACATGCAACAGGAATTTCTCGAGTTCGTCAATCCTTTCGCGAGATATGGGAGTTTGAAGTTAAGGAATGGTCGAGCAACCATCAAAATTTTCGCAATTCCGATGCTAGAAACGAATAACTGGAATGGCCTAGGGGAAAAGTACACACACCATTGTAATCGGGCGAGTTTCTGCTTTCAGATACAACAGGAATTTCTCGAGTTCGTCAATCCGTTCGCGAGAAATGGGGGTCTCAAGTTAAGGAATGGTTAAGAAACCATCAAAATTTTCGCAAGTCTGATACTCGAAACCAATAACTACAATGGCCTAGGGGAAAAATACACATACCGTTGTAATCGGGCAAGCTTCTACTTCCACATGCAACAGGAATTTCTCGAGTTCGTCAATCCGTTCGCGAGATATGGGAGTTTGAAGTTAAGGAATGGTTGAGAAACCATCAATATTTTCGCAAGTCTGATACTCGAAACCAATAACTACAAATGCCTAGGGGAAAAATACACATACCGTTGTAATCGGGCGAGATTCTACTTTCACATGCAACAGGTATTTCTCGATTTCGTCAATCCGTTCGCGAGATATGGGAGTTTGAAGTTAAGGAATGGTCGAGCAACCATCAAAGTTTTCGCAAGTCTGATACCCGAAACCAATAACTACAATGGCCTAGGGGAAAAATACGCATACCGTTGTAATCGGGCGATTTCCTACTTTCAGATGCAACAGGAATTTCTCGATCTCGTCAATCCGTTCGCGAGATATGGGAGTTTTAAGTTAAGGAATGGTTGAGAAACCATCAAAAGTTTCGCAAGTCTGATACCCGAAACCAATAACTACAAAGGCCTAGGGGGGAAACACACATATCTTTGTAATCGGGCGTGTTTCTACTTTCAGGTGCAACTGGAATTTTTCGAGTTCGTCCAACCGTTCGCGAGATATGGGAGTTTGAAGTTAAGGAATGGTTGAGAATCCATCAAAATTTTCGCAATTCTGATGCTAGAAACAAATAACTGGAATGGCCTAGGGGAAAAGTACACACACCATTGTAATCGGGCGAGTTTCTACTTTCAGATGCAACAGGAATTTCTCGATTTCGTCAATCCGTTCCCGAGATATGGGAGTTTGAAGTTAAGGAATGGTTGAGCAACCATCAACAGTTTCGCAAGTCTGATACTCGAAACCAATAACTACAAAGGCCTAGGGGGAAAACTCAGATATCTTTGTAATCGGGCGTGTTTCTACTTTCAGGTGCAACAGAAATTTCTCGAGTTCGTCAATCCGTTCGCGAGATATGGGTGTTTGAAGTTAAGGAATGGTTGAGAAACCATCAATATTTTCGCAAGTCTGATACTCGAAACCAATAACTACAAATGCCTAGGGGAAAAATACACATACCGTTGTAATCGGGCGAGATTCTACTTTCACATGCGACAGGTATTTCTCGATTTCGTCAATCCGTTCGCGAGATATGGGAGTTTGAAGTTAAGGAATGGTCGAGCAACCATCAAAATTTTCGCAATTCTGATGCTAGAAACGAATAACTGGAATGGCCTAGGGGAAAAGTACACACACCATTGTAATCGGGCGAGTTTCTACTTGCAGATAAAACAGGAATTTCTCGAGTTCGTCAATCCGTTCGCGAGAAATGGTGGTCTGAAGTTAAGGAATGGTTAAGAAACTATCAAAATTTTCGCAAGTCTGATACTCGAAACCAATAACTACAATGGCCTACGGGAAAAATACACATACCGTTGTAATCGTGCGAGTTCCTACTTCCACATGCAACAGGAATTTCTCGAGTTCGTCAATCCGTTCGCGAGATATGGGAGTTTGAAGTTAAGGAATGGTCGAGCAACCATCAAAATTTGCGCTGGTCTGATACTCGAAACCAATAACTGGAATGGCCTAGGGGAATAGTACATACACCATTGTACTCGGGCGAGCTTCTGCTTTCAGATGCAATAGGAATTTCTCGAGTTCGTCAATCCGTTCGCGAGATATGGGAGTTTGAAGTTAAGGAATGGTTGAGAAACCATCAAAATTTTCGCAATTCTGATGCTAGAAACGAATAACTGGAATGGCCTAGGGGAAAAGTACACACACCATTGTACTCGGGCGAGTTTCTACTTTCAGATCCAACAGGAATTTCTCGAGTTCGTCAATCCGTTCGCGAGATATGGGAGTCTGAAGTTAAGGAATGGTTGAGAAACCAACAAAATTTTCGCAAGTCTGATACTCGAAACCAATAACTACAAAGGCCTAGGGGAAAAATACACATACCGTTGTAATCGGGCGAGTTTCTACTTCCACAGGTAACAGGAATTCCTCGAGTTCGTCAATCCGTTCGCGAGATATGGGAGTTTGAAGTTAAGGAATGGTTGAGAAACCATCAAAATTTTCGCTGTTCTGATACTCGAAACCAATAACTGGATTGGCCTAGGGGAATAGAACACACACCATTGTATTCGGCGAGTTTCTGCTTTCAGATGCAATAGGAATTTCTCGAGTTCGTCAATCCGTTCGCGAGATATGGGAGTTTGAAGTTAAGGAATGGTTGAGACACCATCAAAATTTTCGGAAGTCTGATTCTCGAAACCAATAACCAATATGGCCTAGGGCAAAAATACACATACCGTTGTAATCGGACGAGTTTCTGCTTTCAGATGCAATAGGAAATTCTCGAGTTCGTCAATACGTTCGCGAGATATGGGAGTTTGAAGTTAAGGAATGGTTGAGAAACCATCAAAATTTTCGCAAGTCTGATACTCGAAACCAATAACTACAATGGCTTAGGGCAAAAATACACATACCGTTGTAATCGGGCGAGTTTCTGCTTTCAGATGCAATAGGAAATTCTCGAGTTCGTCAATCCGTTCGCGAGATATGGAAGTTTGAAGTTAAGGAATGATTGAGAAACCATCAAAATTTTCGTAAGTCTGATACTCGAAACCAATAACTGGAATGGCCTAGGGGAAAAGTACACACACCATTGTAATCGGGCGAGTTTCTACTTTCAGATGCAACAGGAATTTCTCGAGTTCATCGATCCGTTCGCGAGATATGGGAGTTTGAAGTTAAGGAATGGTTGAGAAACCATCAAAATTTTCGCTTGTCTGATACTCGAAACGAATAACTGGAATGGCCTAGGGGAAAAGTACACACACCGTTGTAATCGGGCGAGTTTCTACTTCCACATGCAACAGGAATTTCTCGAGTTCGTCAAACCGTTCGCGAGATATGGGAGTTTCAATATAAGGATGGGTTGAGAAACCATCAAAATTTTCGCTTGTCTGATACTCGAAACCAATAACTGGAATGGCCTAGGGGAAAAGTACACACACCGTTGTAATCGGGCGAGTTTCTACTTCCACATGCAACAGGAATTTCTCGAGTTCGTCAAACCGTTCGCGAGATATGGGAGTTTCAAGATAAGGAATGGTCGAGAAAGCATCAAAATTTTCGCTGGTCTGATACTCGAAACCAATAACTGGGTTGGCCTAGGGGAATAGTACACACACCATTGTATTCGGCGAGTTTCTGCTTTCAGATGCAATAGGAATTTCTCGAGTTCGTCAATCCGTTCGCGAGATATGGGAGTTTGAAATTAAGGAATGGTTGAGAAACCATCAAAATTTTCGGAAGTATGATACTCGAAACCAATAACTACAATTGCCTAGGGCAAAAATACACATACCGTTGTAATCGGGCGAGTTTCTACTTCCACATGCAACAGGAATTTCTCGAGTTCGTCAAACCGTTCGCGAGATATGGGAGTTTCAAGATAAGGAAGGGTTGAGAAACCATCAAAATTTTCGCTTGTCTGATACTCGAAACCAATAACTGGAATGGCCTAGGGGAAAAGTACACACACCGTTGTAATCGGGCGAGTTTCTACTTCCACATGCAACAGGAATTTCTCGAGTTCGTCAAACCGTTCGCGAGATATGGGAGTTTCAAGATAAGGAATGGTCGAGAAAGCATCAAAATTTTCGCTGGTCTGATACTCGAAACCAATAACTGGATTGGCCTAGGGGAATAGTACACACACCATTGTATTCGGCGAGTTTCTGCTTTCAGATGCAATAGGAATTTCTCGAGTTCGTCAATCCGTTCGCGAGATATGGGAGTTTGAAATTAACGAATGGTTGAGAAACCATCAAAATTTTCGCAAGTATGATACTCGAAACCAATAACTACAATTGCCTAGGGCAAAAATACACATACCGTTGTAATCGGGCGAGTTTCTGCTTTCAGATGCAATAGGAAATTCTCGATTTAGTCAATCCGTTCGCGAGATATGGGAGTTTGAAGTTAAGGAATGGTTGAGAAACCATCAATGTTTTCGCTGGTCTGATACTCGAAACCAATAACTGGAATGGCCTAGGGGAAAAGTACACACACCATTGTAATCGGGCGAGTTTCTACTTTCAGATGCAACAGGAATTTCTCGAGTTCGTCAATCCGTTCGCGAGATATGGGAGTTTGAAGTTAAGGAATGGTTGAGAAACCATCAAAATTTTCGCTTGTCTGATACTCGAAACCAATAACTGGAATGGCCTAGGGGAAAAGTACACACACCGTTGTAATCGGGCGAGTTTCTACTTCCACATGCAACAGGAATTTCTCGAGTTCGTCAAACCGTTCGCGAGATATGGGAGTTTCAAGATAAGGAATGGTCGAGAAAGCATCAAAATTTTCGCTGGTCTGATACTCGAAACCAATAACTGGATTGGTCTAGGGGAATAGTACACACACCATTGTATTCGGCGAGTTTCTGCTTTCAGATGCAATAGGAATTTCTCGAGTTCGTCAATCCGTTCGCGAGATATGGGAGTTTGAAATTAAGGAATGGTTGAGAAACCATCAAAATTTTCGCAAGTATGATACTCGAAACCAATAACTACAATTGCCTAGGGCAAAAATACACATACCGTTGTAATCGGGCGAGTTTCTGCTTTCAGATGCAACAGGAATTTCTCGAGTTCGTCAATCCGTTCGCGAGATATGGGAGTTTGAAGTTAAGGAATGGTTGAGAAACCATCAAAATTTTCGCTTGTCTGATACTCGAAACCAATAACTGGAATGGCTTAGGGGAAAAGTACACACACCGTTGTAATCGGGCGAGTTTCTACTTTCAGATGCAACAGGAATTTCTCGAGTTCGTCAATCCGTTCGCGAGATATGGGAGTTTGAAGTTAAGGAATGGTTGAGAAACCATCAAAATTTTCGCTTGTGTGATACTCGAAACCAATAACTGGAGTGGCCCAGGGGAAAAGTACACACACCGTTGTAATCGGGCGAGTTTCTACTTCCACATGCAACAGGAATTTCTCGAGTTCGTCAAACCATTCGCGAGATATGGGAGTTTCAAGATAAGGAATGGTCGAGAAACCATCAAAATTTTCGCTGGTCTGGAACTCGAAACCAATAACTGGAATGGCCTAGGGGAATAGTACACACCCCATTGTATTCGGACGAGTTTCTGCTTTCACATGCAATAGGAATTTCTCGAGTTCGTCAATCCGTTCGCGAGATATGGGAGTTTGAAGTTAAGGAATGGTTGAGAAACCATCAAAATTTTCGCAAGTCTGATACTCGAAACCAATAACTACAGTGGTCTAGGGGAAAAATACACATACCGTTGTAATCGGGCGAGTTTCTACTTCCACATGCAACAGGAATTTCTCGAGTTCGTCAATCCTTTCGCGAGATATGGGAGTTTGAAGTTAAGGAATGGTCGAGCAACCATCAAAATTTTCGCAATTCCGATGCTAGAAACGAATAACTGGAATGGCCTAGGGGAGTAGTACACACACCATTGTAATCGGGAGAGTTTCTACTTTCAGATGCAACAGGAATTTCTCGAGTTCGTCAATCCGTTCGAGAGATATGGGAGTTTGAAGTTAAGGAATGGTTGAGGAACCATCACAATTTTCGCAAGTCTGATACTCGAAACCAATAACTACAAAGGCCTAGGGAGAAAACACACATATCTTTGTAATCGGGCGTGTTTCTACTTTCAGGTGCAACAGGAATTTCTCGAGTTCGTCAATCCGTTCGCGAGATATGGGAGTTTGAAGTTAAGGAATGGTTGAGAAACCATCAAAATTTTAGCAAGTCTGATACTCGAAACCAATAACTGGAATGGCCTAGGGGAATAGTACATACACCATTGTACTCGGGCGAGCTTCTGCTTTCAGATGCAATAGGAATTTCTCGAGTTCGTCAATCCGTTCGCGAGATATGGGAGTTTGAAGTTAAGGAATGGTTGAGACACCATCAAAATTTTCGCAAGTCTGATTCTCGAAACCAATAACCAATATGGCCTAGGGCAAAAATACACATACCGTTGTAATCGGACGAGTTTCTGCTTTCAGATGCAATAGGAAATTCTCGAGTTCGTCAATACGTTCGCGAGATATGGGAGTTTGAAGTTAAGGAATGGTTGAGAAACCATCAAAATTTTCGCAAGTCTGAAACTCGAAACCCATAACTACAATGGCCTAGGGCAAAAATACACATACCGTTGTAATCGGGCGAGTTTCTACTTCCACATGCAACAGGAATTTCTCGAGTTCGTCAATCCGTTCGCGAGATATGGGAGTTTGAAGTTAAGGAATGGTTGAGAAACCATCAAAATCTTCGCTGGTCTGATACTCGAAACCAATAACTGGATTGGCCTAGGGGAATAGTACACAACCCATTGTATTCGAGCGAGTTTCTGCTTTCAGATGCAATAGGAATTTCTCGAGTTCGTGAATCCGTTGGCGAGATATGGGAGTTTGAAGTTAAGGAATGGTTGAGAAACCATCAACATTTTCGCAATTCTGATGCTAGAAACGAATAACTGGAATGGCCTAGGGGAGAAGTACGCACACCATTGCATTCGAGCGAGTTTCTGCTTTCAGATGCAATAGGAATTTCTCGAGTTCGTCAATCCGTTCGCGAGATATGGGAGTTTGAAGTTAAGGAATGGTTGAATGAATTTTCGCAAGTCTGATACTCGAAACCAATAACTACAAAGGCCTAGAGGGAAAACACACATATCTTTGTAATCGGGCGTGTTTCTACTTTCAGGTGCAACAGGAATTTCTCGAGTTCGTCAATCCGTTCGCGAGATATGGGAGTTTGAAGTTAAGGAATGGTTGAGAAACCATCAAAATTTTAGCAAGTCTGATACTCGAAACCAATAACTGGAATGGCCTAGGGGAAAAGTGCACACACCGTTGTAATCGGCCGAGTTTTTACTTTCAGATGCTGGAATGGCCTAGGGGAAAAGTACACACACCATTGTAATCGGGCGACTTTCTACTTTCAGATACAACAGGAATTTCTCGCGTTCGTCAATGCGTTCGCGAGATATGGGAGTTTGCAGTTAAGGAATGGTTGAGAAATCACCAAAATATCGCAAGTCTGATTCTCGAAACCAATAACCAATATGGCCTAGGGCAAAAATACACATACCGTTGTAGTCGGACGAGTTTCTGCTTTCAGATGCAATAGGAAATTCTCGAGTTCATCAATACGTTCGCGAGATATGGGAGTTTGAAGTTAAGGAATGGTTGAGGAACCATCAAAATTTTCGCAAGTCTGATACTCGAAACCAATAACTACAATGGCTTAGGGCAAAAATACACATACCGTTGTAATCGGGCGAGTTTCTGCTTTCAGATGCAATAGGAAATTCTCGAGTTCGTCAATCCGTTCGCGAGATATGGAAGTTTGAAGTTAAGGAATGATTGAGAAACCATCAAAATTTTCGTAAGTCTGATACTCGAAACCAATAACTGGAATGGCCTAGGGGAAAAGTACACACACAATTGTAATCGGGCGAGTTTCTACTTTCAGATGCAACAGGAATTTCTCGAGTTCATCAATCCGTTCGCGAGATATGGGAGTTTGAAGTTAAGGAATGGTTGAGAAACCATCAAAATTTTCGCTTGTCTGATACTCGAAACGAATAACTGGAATGGCCTAGGGGAAAAGTACACACACCGTTGTAATCGGGCGAGTTTCTACTTCCACATGCAACAGGAATTTCTCGAGTTCGTCAAACCGTTCGCGAGATATGGGAGTTTCAATATAAGGATGGGTTGAGAAACCATCAAAAGTTTCGCAAGTCTGATACCCGAAACCAATAACTACAAAGGCCTAGGGGGGAAACACACATATCTTTGTAATCGGGCGTGTTTCTACTTTCAGGTGCAACTGGAATTTCTCGAGTTCGTCAATCCGTTCGCGAGATATGGGAGTTTGAAGTTAAGGAATGGTTGAGAAACCATCAAAATTTTCGCAAGTATGATACTCGAAACCAATAACTACAGTGGCCTAGGGGAAAAATACACATACCGTTGTAATCGTGCGAGTTTCTGCTTCCACATGCAACAGGAATTTCTCGAGTTCGTCAATCCTATCGCGAGATATGGGAGTTTGAAGTTAAGGAATGGTTGAGAATCCATCAAAATTTTCGCAATTCTGATGCTAGAAACGAATAACTGGAATGGCCTAGGGGAAAAGTACACACACCATTGTAATCGGGCGAGTTTCTACTTTCAGATGCAACAGAAATTTCTCGAGTTCATCAAACCGTTCGCGAGATATGGGAGTTTCAAGATAAGGAATGGTCGAGAAAGCATCAAAATTTTCGCTGGTCTGATACTCGAAACCAATAACTGGATTGGCCAAGGGGAATAGTACACACAACATTGTATTCGGCGAGTTTCTGCTTTCAGATGCAATAGGAATTTCTCGAGTTCGTCAATCCGTTCGCGAGATATGGGAGTTTGAAGTTAAGGAATGGTTGAGAAACCATCAATGTATTCGCTGGTCTGATACTCGAAACCAATAACTGGAATGGCCTAGGGGAAAAGTACACACACCATTGTAATCGGGCGAGTTTCTACTTTCAGATGCAACAGGAATTTCTCGAGTTCGTCAATCCGTTCGCGAGATATGGGAGTTTGAAGTTAAGGAATGGTTGAGCAACCATCAACAGTTTCGCAAGTCTGATACTCGAAACCAATAACTACAAAGGCCTAGGGGGAAAACTCAGATATCTTTGTAATCGGGCGTGTTTCTACTTTCAGGTGCAACAGAAATTTCTCGAGTTCGTCAATCCGTTCGCGAGATATGGGAGTTTGAAGTTAAGGAATGGTTGAGAAACCATCAATATTTTCGCAAGTCTGATACTCGAAACCAATAACTACAAATGCCTAGGGGAAAAATACACATACCGTTGTAATCGGGCGAGATTCTACTTTCACATGCAACAGGTATTTCTCGATTTCGTGAATCCGTTCGCGAGATATGGGAGTTTGAAGTTAAGGAATGGTCGAGCAACCATCAAAGTTTTCGCAAGTCTGATACTCGAAACCAATAACTACAATGGCCTAGGGGAAAAATACGCATACCGTTGTAATCGGGCGAGTTCCTACTTTCAGATGCAACAGGAATTTCTCGATCTCGTCAATCCGTTCGCGAGATATGGGAGTTTTAAGTTAAGGAATGGTTGAGAAACCATCAAAAGTTTCGCAAGTCTGATACCCGAAACCAATAACTACAAAGGCCTAGGGGGAAAACTCAGATATCTTTGTAATCGGGCGTGTTTCTACTTTCAGGTGCAACAGAAATTTCTCGAGTTCGTCAATCCGTTCGCGAGATATGGGAGTTTGAAGTTAAGGAATGGTTGAGAAACCATCAATATTTTCGCAAGTCTGATACTCGAAACCAATAACTACAAATGCCTAGGGGAAAAATACACATACCGTTGTAATCGGGCGAGATTCTACTTTCACATGCGACAGGTATTTCTCGATTTCGTCAATCCGTTCGCGAGATATGGGAGTTTGAAGTTAAGGAATGGTCGAGCAACCATCAAAATTTTCGCAATTCTGATGCTAGAAACGAATAACTGGAATGGCCTAGGGGAAAAGTACACACACCATTGTAATCGGGCGAGTTTCTACTTGCAGATAAAACAGGAATTTCTCGAGTTCGTCAATCCGTTCGCGAGAAATGGGGGTCTGAAGTTAAGGAATGGTTAAGAAACCATCAAAATTTTCGCAAGTCTGATACTCGAAACCAATAACTACAATGGCCTACGGGAAAAATACACATACCGTTGTAATCGTGCGAGTTCCTACTTCCACATGCAACAGGAATTTCTCGAGTTCGTCAATCCGTTCGCGAGATATGGGAGTTTGAAGTTAAGGAATGGTCGAGCAACCATCAAAATTTTCGCTGGTCTGATACTCGAAACCAATAACTGGAATGGCCTAGGGGAATAGTACATACACCATTGTACTCGTGCGAGCTTCTGCTTTCAGATGCAATAGGAATTTCTCGAGTTCGTCAATCCGTTCGCGAGATATGGGAGTTTGAAGTTAAGGAATGGTTGAGAAACCATCAAAATTTTCGCAATTCTGATGCTAGAAACGAATAACTGGAATGGCCTAGGGGAAAAGTACACACACCATTGTACTCGGGCGAGTTTCTACTTTCAGATGCAACAGGAATTTCTCGAGTTCGTCAATCCGTTCGCGAGATATGGGAGTTTGAAGTTAAGGAATGGTTGAGAATCCATCAAAATTTTCGCAATTCTGATGCTAGAAACGAATAACTGGAATGGCCTAGGGGAAAAGTACACACACCATTGTAATCGGGCGAGTTTCTACTTTCAGATGCAACAGGAATTTCTCGATTTCGTCAATCCGTTCCCGAGATATGGGAGTTTGAAGTTAAGGAATGGTTGAGCAACCATCAACAGTTTCGCAAGTCTGATACTCGAAACCAATAACTACAAAGGCCTAGGGGGAAAACTCAGATATCTTTGTAATCGGGCGTGTTTCTACTTTCAGGTGCAACAGAAATTTCTCGAGTTCGTCAATCCGTTCGCGAGATATGGGAGTTTGAAGTTAAGGAATGGTTGAGAAACCATCAAAATTTTCGCTTGTCTGATACTCGAAACGAATAACTGGAATGGCCTAGGGGAAAAGTACACACACCGTTGTAATCGGGCGAGTTTCTACTTCCACATGCAACAGGAATTTCTCGAGTTCGTCAAACCGTTCGCGAGATATGGGAGTTTCAATATATAGATGGGTTGAGAAACCATCAAAAGTTTCGCAAGTCTGATACCCGAAACCAATAACTACAAAGGCCTAGGGGGGAAACACACATATCTTTGTAATCGGGCGTGTTTCTACTTTCAGGTGCAACTGGAATTTCTCGAGTTCGTCAATCCGTTCGCGAGATATGGGAGTTTGAAGTTAAGGAATGGTTGAGAAACCATCAAAATTTTCGCAAGTATGATACTCGAAACCAATAACTACAGTGGCCTAGGGGAAAAATACACATACCGTTGTAATCGTGCGAGTTTCTGCTTCCACATGCAACAGGAATTTCTCGAGTTCGTCAATCCTATCGCGAGATATGGGAGTTTGAAGTTAAGGAATGGTTGAGAATCCATCAAAATTTTCGCAATTCTGATGCTAGAAACGAATAACTGGAATGGCCTAGGGGAAAAGTACACACACCATTGTAATCGGGCGAGTTTCTACTTTCAGATGCAACAGAAATTTCTCGAGTTCATGAAACCGTTCGCGAGATATGGGAGTTTCAAGATAAGGAATGGTCGAGAAAGCATCAAAATTTTCGCTGGTCTGATACTCGAAACCAATAACTGGATTGGCCAAGGGGAATAGTACACACACCATTGTATTCGGCGAGTTTCTGCTTTCAGATGCAATAGGAATTTCTCGAGTTCGTCAATCCGTTCGCGAGATATGGGAGTTTGAAGTTAAGGAATGGTTGAGCAACCATCAACAGTTTCGCAAGTCTGATACTCGAAACCAATAACTACAAAGGCCTAGGGGGAAAACTCAGATATCTTTGTAATCGGGCGTGTTTCTACTTTCAGGTGCAACAGAAATTTCTCGAGTTCGTCAATCCGTTCGCGAGATATGGGAGTTTGAAGTTAAGGAATGGTTGAGAAACCATCAATATTTTCGCAAGTCTGATACTCGAAACCAATAACTACAAATGCCTAGGGGAAAAATACACATACCGTTGTAATCGGGCGAGATTCTACTTTCACATGCAACAGGTATTTCTCGATTTCGTCAATCCGTTCGCGAGATATGGGAGTTTGAAGTTAAGGAATGGTCGAGCAACCATCAAAGTTTTCGCAAGTCTGATACTCGAAACCAATAACTACAATGGCCTAGGGGAAAAATACGCATACCGTTGTAATCGGGCGAGTTCCTACTTTCAGATGCAACAGGAATTTCTCGATCTCGTCAATCCGTTCGCGAGATATGGGAGTTTTAAGTTAAGGAATGGTTGAGAAACCATCAAAAGTTTCGCAAGTCTGATACCCGAAACCAATAACTACAAAGGCCTAGGGGGGAAACACACATATCTTTGTAATCGGGCGTGTTTCTACTTTCAGGTGCAACTGGAATTTCTCGAGTTCGTCAATCCGTTCGCGAGATATGGGAGTTTGAAGTTAAGGAATGGTTGAGAAACCATCAAAATTTTCGCAAGTATGATACTCGAAACCAATAACTACAGTGGCCTAGGGGAAAAATACACATACCGTTGTAATCGTGCGAGTTTCTGCTTCCACATGCAACAGGAATTTCTCGAGTTCGTCAATCCTATCGCGAGATATGGGAGTTTGAAGTTAAGGAATGGTTGAGAATCCATCAAAATTTTCGCAATTCTGATGCTAGAAACGAATAACTGGAATGGCCTAGGGGAAAAGTACACACACCATTGTAATCGGGCGAGTTTCTACTTTCAGATGCAACAGGAATTTCTCGATTTCGTCAATCCGTTCCCGAGATATGGGAGTTTGAAGTTAAGGAATGGTTGAGCAACCATCAACAGTTTCGCAAGTCTGATACTCGAAACCAATAACTACAAAGGCCTAGGGGGAAAACTCAGATATCTTTGTAATCGGGCGTGTTTCTACTTTCAGGTGCAACAGAAATTTCTCGAGTTCGTCAATCCGTTCGCGAGATATGGGAGTTTGAAGTTAAGGAATGGTTGAGAAACCATCAATATTTTCGCAAGTCTGATACTCGAAACCAATAACTACAAATGCCTAGGGGAAAAATACACATACCGTTGTAATCGGGCGAGATTCTACTTTCACATGCGACAGGTATTTCTCGATTTCGTCAATCCGTTCGCGAGATATGGGAGTATGAAGTTAAGGAATGGTCGAGCAACCATCAAAATTTTCGCAATTCTGATGCTAGAAACGAATAACTGGAATGGCCTAGGGGAAAAGTACACACACCATTGTAATCGGGCGAGTTTCTACTTGCAGATAAAACAGGAATTTCTCGAGTTCGTCAATCCGTTCGCGAGAAATGGGGGTCTGAAGTTAAGGAATGGTTAAGAAACCATCAAAATTTTCGCTGGTCTGATACTCGAAACCAATAACTGGAATGGCCTAGGGGAATAGTACATACACCATTGTACTCGGGCGAGCTTCTGCTTTCAGATGCAATAGGAATTTCTCGAGTTCGTCAATCCGTTCGCGAGATATGGGAGTTTGAAGTTAAGGAATGGTTGAGAAACCATCAAAATTTTCGCAATTCTGATGCTAGAAACGAATAACTGGAATGGCCTAGGGGAAAAGTACACACACCATTGTACTCGGGCGAGTTTCTACTTTCAGATGCAACAGGAATTTCTCGAGTTCGTCAATCCGTTCGCGAGATATGGGAGTCTGAAGTTAAGGAATGGTTGAGAAACCAACAAAATTTTCGCAAGTCTGATACTCGAAACCAATAACTACAAAGGCCTAGGGGAAAAATACACATACCGTTGTAATCGGGCGAGTTTCTACTTCCACAGGTAACAGGAATTTCTCGAGTTCGTCAATCCGTTCGCGAGATATGGGAGTTTGAAGTTAAGGAATGGTTGAGAAACCATCAAAATTTTCGCTGTTCTGATACTCGAAACCAATAACTGGATTGGCCTAGGGGAATAGAACACACACCATTGTATTCGGCGAGTTTCTGCTTTCAGATGCAATAGGAATTTCTCGAGTTCGTCAATCCGTTCGCGAGATATGGGAGTTTGAAGTTAAGGAATGGTTGAGACACCATCAAAATTTTCGCAAGTCTGATTCTCGAAACCAATAACCAATATGGCCTAGGGCAAAAATACACATACCGTTGTAATCGGACGAGTTTCTGCTTTCAGATGCAATAGGAAATTCTCGAGTTCGTCAATACGTTCGCGAGATATGGGAGTTTGAAGTTAAGGAATGGTTGAGAAACCATCAAAATTTTCGCAAGTCTGAAACTCGAAACCCATAACTACAATGGCCTAGGGCAAAAATACACATACCGTTGTAATCGGGCGAGTTTCTACTTCCACATGCAACAGGAATTTCTCGAGTTCGTCAATCCGTTCGCGAGATATGGGAGTTTGAAGTTAAGGAATGGTTGAGAAACCATCAAAATCTTCGCTGGTCTGATACTCGAAACCAATAACTGGATTGGCCTAGGGGAATAGTACACAACCCATTGTATTCGAGCGAGTTTCTGCTTTCAGATGCAATAGGAATTTCTCGAGTTCGTGAATCCGTTGGCGAGATATGGGAGTTTGAAGTTAAGGAATGGTTGAGAAACCATCAACATTTTCGCAATTCTGATGCTAGAAACGAATAACTGGAATGGCCTAGGGGAGAAGTACGCACACCATTGCATTCGAGCGAGTTTCTGCTTTCAGATGCAATAGGAATTTCTCGAGTTCGTCAATCCGTTCGCGAGATATGGGAGTTTGAAGTTAAGGAATGGTTGAATGAATTTTCGCAAGTCTGATACTCGAAACCAATAACTACAAAGGCCTAGAGGGAAAACACACATATCTTTGTAATCGGGCGTGTTTCTACTTTCAGGTGCAACAGGAATTTCTCGAGTTCGTCAATCCGTTCGCGAGATATGGGAGTTTGAAGTTAAGGAATGGTTGAGAAACCATCAAAATTTTAGCAAGTCTGATACTCGAAACCAATAACTGGAATGGCCTAGGGGAAAAGTGCACACACCGTTGTAATCGGCCGAGTTTTTACTTTCAGATGCTGGAATGGCCTAGGGGAAAAGTACACACACCATTGTAATCGGGCGACTTTCTACTTTCAGATACAACAGGAATTTCTCGAGTTCGTCAATGCGTTCGCGAGATATGGGAGTTTGCAGTTAAGGAATGGTTGAGAAATCACCAAAATTTTCGCTGGTCTGATATTCGAAACCAATAACTGGATTGGCCTAGGGGAATAGTACACACCCCATTGTATTCGAGCGAGTTTCTGCTTTCAGATGCAATAGGAATTTCTCGAGTTCGTCAATCCGTTGGCGAGATATGGGAGTTTGAAGTTAAGGAATGGTTGAGAAACCATCAACATTTTCGCAATTCTGATGCTAGAAACGAATAACTGGAATGTCTTAGGGGAGAAGTACGCACACCATTGTATTCGAGCGAGTTTCTGCTTTCAGATGCAATAGGAATTTCTCGAGTTCGTCAATCCGTTCGCGAGATATGGGAGTTTGAAGTTAAGGAATGGTTGAATGAATTTTCGCAAGTCTGATACTCGAAACCAATAACTACAAAGGCCTAGAGGGAAAACACACATATCTTTGTAATCGGGCGTGTTTCTACTTTCAGGTGCAACAGGAATTTCTCGAGTTCGTCAATCCGTTCGCGAGATATGGGAGTTTGAAGTTAAGGAATGGTTGAGAAACCATCAAAATTTTAGCAAGTCTGATACTCGAAACCAATAACTGGAATGGCCTAGGGGAAAAGTGCACACACCGTTGTAATCGGCCGAGTTTTTACTTTCAGATGCTGGAATGGCCTAGGGGAAAAGTACACACACCATTGTAATCGGGCGACTCTCTACTTTCAGATACAACAGGAATTTCTCGCGTTCGTCAATGCGTTCGCGAGATATGGGAGTTTGCAGTTAAGGAATGGTTGAGAAATCACCAAAATATCGCAAGTCTGATTCTCGAAACCAATAACCAATATGGCCTAGGGCAAAAATACACATACCGTTGTAGTCGGACGAGTTTCTGCTTTCAGATGCAATAGGAAATTCTCGAGTTCATCAATACGTTCGCGAGATATGGGAGTTTGAAGTTAAGGAATGGTTGAGGAACCATCAAAATTTTCGCAAGTCTGATACTCGAAACCAATAACTACAATGGCTTAGGGCAAAAATACACATACCGTTGTAATCGGGCGAGTTTCTGCTTTCAGATGCAATAGGAAATTCTCGAGTTCGTCAATCCGTTCGCGAGATATGGAAGTTTGAAGTTAAGGAATGATTGAGAAACCATCAAAATTTTCGTAAGTCTGATACTCGAAACCAATAACTGGAATGGCCTAGGGGAAAAGTACACACACCATTGTAATCGGGCGAGTTTCTACTTTCAGATGCAACAGGAATTTCTCGAGTTCATCAATCCGTTCGCGAGATATGGGAGTTTGAATTTAAGGAATGGTTGAGAAACCATCAAAATTTTCGCTTGTCTGATACTCGAAACGAATAACTGGAATGGCCTAGGGGAAAAGTACACACACCGTTGTAATCGGGCGAGTTTCTACTTCCACATGCAACAGGAATTTCTCGAGTTCGTCAAACCGTTCGCGAGATATGGGAGTTTCAATATAAGGATGGGTTGAGAAACCATCAAAAGTTTCGCAAGTCTGATACCCGAAACCAATAACTACAAAGGCCTAGGGGGGAAACACACATATCTTTGTAATCGGGCGTGTTTCTACTTTCAGGTGCAACTGGAATTTCTCGAGTTCGTCAATCCGTTCGCGAGATATGGGAGTTTGAAGTTAAGGAATGGTTGAGAAACCATCAAAATTTTCGCAAGTATGATACTCGAAACCAATAACTACAGTGGCCTAGGGGAAAAATACACATACCGTTGTAATCGTGCGAGTTTCTGCTTCCACATGCAACAGGAATTTCTCGAGTTCGTCAATCCTATCGCGAGATATGGGAGTTTGAAGTTAAGGAATGGTTGAGGATCCATCAAAATTTTCGCAATTCTGATGCTAGAAACGAATAACTGGAATGGCCTAGGGGAAAAGTACACACACCATTGTAATCGGGCGAGTTTCTACTTTCAGATGCAACAGAAATTTCTCGAGTTCATCAAACCGTTCGCGAGATATGGGAGTTTCAAGATAAGGAATGGTCGAGAAAGCATCAAAATTTTCGCTGGTCTGATACTCGAAACCAATAACTGGATTGGCCAAGGGGAATAGTACACACACCATTGTATTCGGCGAGTTTCTGCTTTCAGATGCAATAGGAATTTCTCGAGTTCGTCAATCCGTTCGCGAGGTATGGGAGTTTGAAGTTAAGGAATGGTTGAGAAACCATCAATGTATTCGCTGGTCTGATACTCGAAACCAATAACTGGAATGGCCTAGGGGAAAAGTACACACACCATTGTAATCGGGCGAGTTTCTACTTTCAGATGCAACAGGAATTTCTCGAGTTCGTCAATCCGTTCGCGAGATATGGGAGTTTGAAGTTAAGGAATGGTTGAGAAACCATCAAAATTTTCGCTTGTCTGATACTCGAAACCAATAACTGGAATGGCTTAGGGGAAAAGTACAAACACCGTTGTAATCGGGCGAGTTTCTACTTCCACATGCAACAGGAATTTCTCGAGTTCGTCAAACCGTTCGCGAGATATGGGAGTTTCAAGATAAGGAATGGTTGAGAAACCATCAAAGTTTTGGCTGGTCTGATACTCGAAACCAATAACTGGAATGGCCTAGGGGAAAAGTACACACACCATTGTAATCGGGCGAGTTTCTGCTTTCAGATGCAACAGGAATTTCTCGAGTTCGTCAATCCGTTCGCGAGATATGGGAGTTTGAAGTTAAGGAATGGTTGAGAAACCATCAAAATTTTCGCTTGTCTGATACTCGAAACCAATAACTGGAGTGGCCCAGGGGAAAAGTACACACACCGTTGTAATCGGGCGAGTTTCTACTTCCACATGCAACAGGAATTTCTCGAGTTCGTCAAACCATTCGCGAGATATGGGAGTTTCAAGATAAGGAATGGTCGAGAAACCATCAAAATTTTCGCTGGTCTGGAACTCGAAACCAATAACTGGAATGGCCTAGGGGAATAGTACACACCCCATTGTATTCGGACGAGTTTCTGCTTTCAGATGCAATAGGAAATTCTCGAGTTCATCAATACTTTCGCGAGATATGGGAGTTTGAAGTTAAGGAATGGTTGAGAAACCATCAAAATTTTCGTAAGTCTGATACTCGAAACCTATAACTGGATTGGCCTAGGGGAATAGTACACACACCATTGTATTCGGCGAGTTTCTGCTTTCAGATGCAATAGGAATTTCTCGAGTTCGTCAATCCGTTCGCGAGATATGGGAGCTTGAAATTAAGGAATGGTTGAGAAACCATCAAAATTTTCGCAAGTCTGATACTCGAAACCAATAACTGGAATGGCCTAGGGGAAAAGTACACACACCATTGTAATCGGGCGAGTTTCTACTTTCAGATGCAACAGGAGTTTCACGAGTTCGTCAATCCGTTCGCGAGATATGGGAGTTTGAAGTTAAGGAATGGTTGAGAAACCATCAAAATTTTCGCTTGTCTGATACTCGAAACCAATAACTGGAATGGCTTAGGGGAAAAGTAAACACACCGTTGTAATCGGGCGAGTTTCTACTTCCACATGCAACAGGAATTTCTCGAGTTCGTCAAACCGTTCGCGAGATATGGGAGTTTCAAGATAAGGAATGGTCGAGAAAGCGTCAAAATTTTCGCTGGTCTGATACTCGAAACCTATAACTGGATTGGCCTAGGGGAATAGTACACACACCATTGTATTCGGCGAGTTTCTGCTTTCAGATGCAATCGGAGTTTCTCGAGTTCGTCAATCCGTTCGCGAGATATGGGAGTTTGAAATTAAGGAATGGTTGAGAAACCATCAAAATTTTCGCAAGTATGATACTCGAAACCAATAACTACAATTGCCTAGGGCAAAAATACACATACCGTTGTAATCGGGCGAGTTTCTGCTTTCAGATGCAATAGGAAATTCTCGATTTAGTCAATCCGTTCGCGAGATATGGGAGTTTGAAGTTAAGGAATGGTTGAGAAACCATCAAAGTTTTCGCTGGTCTGATACTCGAAACCAATAACTGGAATGGCCTAGGGGAAAAGTACACACACCATTGTAATCGGGCGAGTTTCTACTTTCAGATGCAACAGGAATTTCTCGAGTTCGTCAATCCGTTCGCGAGATATGGGAGTTTGAAGTTAAGGAATGGTTGAGAAACCATCAAAATTTTCGCTTGTCTGATACTCGAAACCAATAACTGGAATGGCCTAGGGGAAAAGTACACGCACCGTTGTAATCGGGCGAGTTTCTACTTCCACATGCAACAGGAATTTCTCGAGTTCGTCAAACCATTCGCGAGATATGGGAGTTTCAAGATAAGGAATGGTCGAGAAACCATCAAAATTTTCGCTGGTCTGGAACTCGAAACCAATAACTGGAATGGCCTAGGGGAATAGTACACACCCCATTGTATTCGGACGAGTTTCTGCTTTCAGATGCAATAGGAAATTCTCGAGTTCATCAATACGTTCGCGAGATATGGGAGTTTGAAGTTAAGGAATGGTTGAGAAACCATCAAAATTTTCGCTGGTCTGATACTCGAAACCAATAACTGGATTGGCCTAGGGGAATAGTACACACACCATTGTATTCGGCGAGTCTCTGCTCTCAGATGCAATAGGAATTTCTCGAGTTCGTCAATCCGTTCGCGAGATATGGGAGTTTGAAATTAAGGAATGGTTGAGAAACCATCAAAATTTTCGCTTGTCTGATACTCGAAACCAATAACTGGAGTGGCCCAGGGGAAAAGTACACACACCGTTGTAATCGGGCGAGTTTCTACTTCCACATGCAACAGGAATTTCTCGAGTTCGTCAAACCATTCGCGAGATATGGGAGTTTCAAGATAAGGAATGGTCGAGAAACCATCAAAATTTTCGCTGGTCTGGAACTCGAAACCAATAACTGGAATGGCCTAGGGGAATAGTACACACCCCATTGTATTCGGACGAGTTTCTGCTTTCAGATGCAATAGGAAATTCTCGAGTTCATCAATACGTTCGCGAGATATGGGAGTTTGAAGTTAAGGAATGGTTGAGAAACCATCAAAATTTTCGCTTGTCTGATACTCGAAACCAATAACTGGAATGGCTTAGGGGAAAAGTAAACACACCGTTGTAATCGGGCGAGTTTCTACTTCCACATGCAACAGGAATTTCTCGAGTTCGTCAAACCGTTCGCGAGATATGGGAGTTTCAAGATAAGGAATGGTCGAGAAAGCGTCAAAATTTTCGCTGGTCTGATACTCGAAACCTATAACTGGATTGGCCTAGGGGAATAGTACACACACCATTGTATTCGGCGAGTTTCTGCTTTCAGATGCAATCGGAGTTTCTCGAGTTCGTCAATCCGTTCGCGAGATATGGGAGTTTGAAATTAAGGAATGGTTGAGAAACCATCAAAATTTTCGCAAGTATGATACTCGAAACCAATAACTACAATTGCCTAGGGCAAAAATACACATACCGTTGTAATCGGGCGAGTTTCTGCTTTCAGATGCAATAGGAAATTCTCGATTTAGTCAATCCGTTCGCGAGATATGGGAGTTTGAAGTTAAGGAATGGTTGAGAAACCATCAAAATTTTCGCTTGTCTGATACTCGAAACCAATAACTGGAATGGCCTAGGGGAAAAGTACACGCACCGTTGTAATCGGGCGAGTTTCTACTTCCACATGCAACAGGAATTTCTCGAGTTCGTCAAACCATTCGCGAGATATGGGAGTTTCAAGATAAGGAATGGTCGAGAAACCATCAAAATTTTCGCTGGTCTGGAACTCGAAACCAAT